>NW_026705787.1:0-223956 GCF_029867415.1 Vicia villosa | reverse complement strand
TGTAACATTCTTCTTGGTGTGTGTTATGTGGAAACTCTTAGCATGTGATGTGTGCCTAATATCATGGGAGTAGCCATACTTGAATTGATCATACAGAGGTTTATATGTGATTTTCATCTCATCAACAAATTCAAGTTTGTATGGGGTTTCACCCTCATATCCTATGCCAACTCTCTTGATTCCACTAACTGCGTATATCATAGAGGCTAGCTGACTTTTGCCAATACCTCTAGATAGAAACTTTCTAAAACTCAAATCATATTCCTTGAGAATATTGTTCATGCTTGAAATAGACTTTTCTGAACTAGAAGATGATTCAACATCTTTGGATAATTTTAAAGCTTTTTCCTTAAGTTCAGAATTTTCTAATTCAAGCTTCTTAGTTTCAGATTCAAAGAGCTTCTTCAGCTTTTTGTGTTTGATACAAAGTTGAGCCTTGAGTTCCAGAAGCTCAGTTAGACTAGAAACTAACTCTTCTCTAGATAGTTCAGAAAATACCTCTTCAGAATCTGAGCCTGATGTAGATTCTGATTCATCATCAACAGTGGCCATCAGCGCTATGTTTGCCTGCTCATCTTTAGAGTCTGATTCTTGGTCAGAAGAATCTGATTCATCCCAAGTAGCCATCAGGCCTTTCTTCTTTTTAAACTTCTTCTTGGGCTTTTCCCTCTGAAGCTTTGGACACTCATTCTTGTAATGTCCTGGCTCTTTGCATTCATAGCAGGTCACCTTCTTCTTGTCAGATCTTCTGTGTCTAGAAGATTCTCCTCTTTCAGGCCTCTTGGAGCTTTTGAAGTTCTTGAACTTTCTTTGCTTACTCTTCCAGAGTTGATTTACTCTTCTAGAAATCATGGAAAGTTCATCATCATCTTCTTCTTCTGATTCTGACTCTTCAGCCTGAAACGCGTTAGTGCATTTTTTATTAATAGATTTTAATGCAATTGACTTACCTTTCTTCTGAGGATCATTTGCATCCAACTTTATTTCATGACTCCTCAGGGAACTGATCAACTCTTCAAGAGAGACTTCATTCAGATACTTGGCAATCTTGAATGCAGTCACCATTGGGCCCCATCTTCTAGGCAAGCTTCTGATGATTATCTTGACATGATCAGCCTTTGTATATCCCTTGTCAAGTACTCTTAATCCAGCAGTCAGAGTCTGGAATCTTGAGAACATTGCTTCAATGTTTTCATCTTCCTCCATCTTGAAAGCTTCGTACTTCTGGATTAAAGCAAGAGCTTTTGTCTCCTTGACTTGGGCATTCCCTTAATGATTCATCTCAAGGATTCAAAGATGTCATGGGCAGTTTCTTTGTTTGATATCTTCTCATATTCAGCATGAGAAATAGCATTCAGCAGAATAGTCCTTGACTTGTGATGATTTCTAAATTGTTTCTTTTGATCATCACTCATTTCTTGTCTAGACATCTTTACTCCACGAGCATTTACAGGATGTCTGTAACCATCCAAGACTAGATCCCATAAGTCACCATCTTGACCAAGAAAGTAACTTTCGAGTCTATCTTTCCAGTATTCATAGTTTTCACCATCAAACACTGGTGGTCTAGAGTAGCCAGTGAAACCATTTCCATTGTTGTTTTGTTCAGTAGGATCAGGTGTAGCTGATGGATCACCCATATAGACTTAGTGTTTTTCTCCCTGAATCTTTTGTCTAACACGGTTAAGTGCTTGCACCTAGAATCGGCGCTCTGATGCCAATTGAAGGATAGAAAAACACTTAGAAAGGGGGTATTCGAATAAGTGTGACTTTAAAAATTTATAAGATAAAAACAATGAACACGGTTATTTTTATCCTGGTTCGTTGTTAACGAGACTACTCCAGTCCACCCCCTTAGAGTGATTTACCTCAACTGAGGATTTAATCCACTAATCAAACTGATTACAATGGTTATCCACTTAGAAATTCTCTAAGTCTTCTAGAGTATAAAAATCACAACTTGATCACTCTAGGAATTCACCACTTAGAAAACTTCTAAGTCTTCTAGAGTCTACTGATCACATTGATCACTCTAGGAACCTTTTACAATCAATGTATAATAATGTTTACAAGAGTATTGATTTGCTTCTTATAAAGCTATAATCACAACTGTGATATTTCTCTTAAGTTTTAAGCTTAACACTCACTAAATATTACAAGAGTTTGTGAGGTTGAAGATGAAGTTCGTGAGCTTTGAATTTGACAGTGTTTTGGTATATTTCACAAGAGCTGGTTAGATGCTTATGATTAGAACTTCTATATATATATAGGCGTTTTGAGAGGATGACCGTTGGGAGCATTTAATGCTTTGCGTGAATAGTACAGCTTTGCATTTAATGTTTCACACTTTTGTCAACTACCTCGAGCCATGCTTTTACTGCTTTTACTGACTTTTCCTTTTGTAGCTTATAACGTTCCTTTTGTCAGTCAGAGATTAGATTTAATAGCCTGTCATCTTGTACTTGCTTCTGAACTCAGATTTGTAGATACAATGTTTGAATATCAGAGTCAATCAGCTTGGTGCAGAGCATCTTCTTGTCTTCTGACATTGAAGAGCTTGAGCGTGATATCATTCAGAACTTCAGTGCTTCTGCTTCTGAATTCATGTTCTTCTGATGCTTCATGGTCCATGTTCTAATTCTACTTGACCATCTTCTGATGTCTTGCCAGAGCATTATCTGATGTAGCCATCCAGAACCTTTTGAGTCATAGCTACTGAGCGCTGATTTGTGCATACTCTATATATATTTCCTGAAATGGAAAATGCAAAGGATTAGAGTATCACATTGTTTTATACAAAATTCATATATAATGTTATCATCAAAACATAGAATATTGATCAGAACAAATCTTGTTCTAACACACCTCATCTGTAATGGGGATCATCAAGAACCAATGTTTATTTTAGTTTGTACATGTTATAATAACCAAAATACAAAAAATATTGCTTTGTTCTTTTGTATGATTGTGTTTTGTAGGTACCAAGTCAAAGTATCCATCAAAAAGGGAATTTTTCAACATTTTCCTTGTGCAAATCGATTTGCATAAAGTGTAAATCGATTTACATAACTGTTTCTGCCCAAGATTTGCTTCTGCCATCAGTGCAAATCAATTTGCATAAGACAACAATCGATTTTCATAAATGTTTTTGCACCAAATTTTGCCTTTTTTAGCAATGCAAATCGATTTACATAAGGTGCAAATCGATTGCACCAGTGCGAATTTTGAAGAATGAAGGCAATTTTCAACTTTTGAGGAGTGTGTCACCATTTTCATGTGTGGGGTGAATGTTCTAGATTGCACAATCAATTCCCTACCTCATTTTGATCAAGCCATATCATGTACCCTCATTTGATGACATGTGCACCATTGGATCACAAATTTGGCTCCAAATTCATTTACCAAGCATAATTTCATTTACCAAACCTAACTCCAAATGACTGTCAGACCCCAAAATTTGCCCATCACATTTTTACTTTCAAGCTCATACAAGTATCAAAAGCTCAAGACTTGACTGAATGCACACTCCCTTAATCAAAGGGTCCTCAAATTAGGGTTTTGGATTTGCTAAGGAGAAAGGATGTATCAAGGCCTCAAGTAAGCTTCATATGATCTCTTAGGATTCAAATCATCTCCATGACGAGTTTCAAGCCTCAGTTTACAAGATTTCTCAGTCAAGTTTCAAGTGATTAATATTCGACCAGTTTGACCTAAAAGTCAATTGGGGTCAACATCACAGTCAAAACTCCTGATTTTTTGTCAACATCAATAGTTTGAAGTAAAATTCATAATTTGATCATGATTCATTAAGGAAAGTTCAGAAATCAACAAAACTCATAGTTGCTAAATTAGGGTTTTGTAAGAGAAAGTCAACTGAACTTTGACTGATCATATCTCCCACATGCTTTATCATAAATTCCCAAACCAAAGCTCATTCTCAAGGAAATTCAATTCTTTACAACTTTGATGTTGGGCCCAAGGTCAAGAAATGCTTCCGCATAAGAGATATAAGTCATAACATTACAGGTCCTTCTAGAAGCTCGCAAAAAGCTGCTTTTTTGTCAGGAGCCATATCTTCAAGATAAAATCCTTAAATTCAAAATATGTTCCAACGTGACTTGTAGAGGACATATTGGGATTTCCAAAAAGTACAAGATCATTGTCATATGATAAAAAATGAATGAGTTATGATTGACAGAAGTTGGATGAAGTTTGGAAAATGCATGAAATCCTAATTGGTGACTTTCACACTTTTGAATGATGGGCCTATAAATTTGAGTTATCCACGAAATCTTAAGCCCAAAGGGAGTCCAGGGATCAAAAATTATTATTTTCATTATATTATTTTATTTATATTTGATTTTAATCTTTTAAAATTAAATAAAATCAAATAAATCATGAGATAATTATATGATTATGGAATCAATTCTTCTCTTTGATCAAAATCTGATTAAATTTCAATCATTGGATGAGATTAAAAGGAAAATATGAACAAAATAATAGAAGACTCAAAAATAGAAATATTTGGAGCAATATTGAAGCAAATATTTTCCAATATTTTTGTCATCAATTACATGATCTTTTGCCCAATATTTCAACCCTAAAAGACTTCTCTATATATTCACAACAAAACCTAATGAGATAGAAAACAAAAAATTGGTGAAAAGTCTAGGGTTTCACTAGTGCAAAGTTCTCAAAAAAGGTTGGAAAATTGCATTGCGAATTCAAGAGGGTTTCTGAAGAAACTACTCGTTTCAATCTACTCCTCAGGTAAAATAGGGCAAGAACACATTGTTATTTAAGCCTTGCATCGCCTGTAATGTGCATACAATTGATATCATATTCATACACACTTTAAGTTTCCATATCTCGTGATTTAATGTATCTAAATGATATCTAACCCTATGTATGAGTTCCTGACAATGATTAGAGCACAACTGGACCATTAAAGCAAAGCTAAGAGGCTTGGATCATAGAACGCCATTGTTAGGGCAAGCTCGAGTTCTTCCACCGAACTCTTAGTTCCATGAAGTTTCAGCCCAAACGAATATCATATTCGTAATTAGGGGCTATTTGTAATGTAATCTGGGTGTTTGGTTTTCTCTTTTGCTGATGATTTTGCAAGTATAAAATTCTTGAGATTTTCGTTACGAAATCGAGTAACAGAATACGTAGCTAATTCACATGAAAATTGTAGCAAAATATTTGGTGAAGGTGATGAACAGTAATGTGGACTTTGGACCACGTGTGCAGCTCCCGCATTGGCCAGTCAGCAGATTTAAAGTCTCTTTCCCATCTTCATTGGCCCTCGCGCGTTATGTGGGCCCGGCGTTGACTGCTACGTTTGAATTCCAGCATAATGTTACATTTACTTATTTAATATTTTTGATGTATACTATTATTAGCAAACAAAAACGGACTAGTTGGTAAGGCGTGTAACCCTATGAACATGGGTTCGATTCCTGGGGTTACATATAATATTCTTTTTTCTCATTTGTTTATGCTTTGTTACTTTATAGTTCCAGTGGATCATGTACGTGCGTATCTGTGATGCATCCCCACGTGCCAGCCCTTCAGATCCATCAAGGGTCAGATCTAACGCCCAGGAAGCGCACGCCCATGGTGCACCATCAAGGATTCTTCCTCACAGGATCCACGCCCATGTTCTTTTTCTTTTCTTTCTTTTGTTGTTTGTTTTGTTTTTGTTTATTTTTTTGTTTGCTTAAATTAACTATTTCACCCCTACATTAACCCATTTAATTTAGATCATTAGGATTAGTTTTTTTATTTTTATTTAATTTAACCTTAGGATTTAATTAATTTGTTTTACTAAAAATAATTAGTTTTAGTTTTAATTAGGTTAAATAATTTTAATTAATTAGAAATTAGGTTTTAGTTAATTAATTAGGTCAATTGACTTTTCCTTGTAATATTAATTTAATTTAGGTTAGGGTCAATTTATTAATTGTTTTGATCGAATTAATCGATTGGATGATTAATAATAAGTTATTCAATTTTACTTCAATTCAAATAATCTAATCCAAAAAACAAATTAATTTGCTAACAGTTGTAATCGAATCAATCGATTATGATAGTTAGTAATAAAATTGATACATGTAAATTTGTTAATTATGTTGATCAAAGCTACTGATCAACGCGATTAACAATACTAAGGTCAAAAATATTAATCGGGGTTGTATGCAACGTAATAATTCATTAACATTTCACAAACTACGAACTATGAAACTTCGATAATTGCATAACTACGAACTGTAATTTAAAACACACTTCAACATACAAATTACAAAGGCGTACAAACTCTAAAAAACACCAACATACCCCGAACTACGTAGACTCCGACCCTCCATAAAAAGGTATGTAGGCACTTGGTAACAAGGCGAGTCCCCTTCCCCAAAACTTCAATAGGTTCAAGGTTTGCCCTATTTAACTGTCTGTCACCCTTCTTTATTAACCATAAATATTTGCCTTTGACAAAACCTTAGGAAAGGGTTAAAGGTGCCTAACACCTTCCCTTGACCTGATTATAATAATTTATCCAGATCTCTAAACTTCATAGGGTTTCATATTCGCCCTAGCAGAATAGGTGGCGACTCTAAAATCTAAATTTTTTGGGCAGGTTGCTACAATGACCACTAATCTCAAGCCTAAATCCTATAAATAAAGACCTCTACCTCCTCATTTCACAAGCTTGGAAAGCCAAAAGAACTCTTGCAATTTCTCTTCCCATCCTTACCAAATCACTCAAAGCTCTCTTCTTCCATAAAAACGTTAGTGAGATCTACATTGAACCTCATTAACTTTGAGCTAAACCTTCATTCAGACACTCTTTCTTCATTAATTGTTGGTAGATCAAAGAATTTGGTGGTTGCTCTTGAAGATATTTGATTTTAATTGGTAAATTCTTTATCCACTTCCATATTCCAAGATGTGATCTGTTGTTGTTTGTGTGTGATGAACCTTTAGTGCTACATTGATTCTATTTGATGGTGATTTGATGGTATGTTCGTGCATGATTGTATTCAAGATCACAAGGTGTTTGGTTTTATGTTTAAACAAGTTTTACTCTCTTTATTTGCTGTTTTCTTGAAAAACTGTGCAGTGCAAATCGATTTACATAGTTTTTTTCTGCGTAGAATTTTAAATCTGAGTTATGCAAATCAATTTACACTCTGTGCAAATCGATTTTCAGCTGACAAAATGTTGTTTTTTTCCTTTTTAAACTTGTTTTTGGTATCTCTTCTTCCTCTACTTCATTAATATCATTGGATCTAGGATGTTGATAGGTTTGAAAGAACCAAATCCATAATATTTGATGAATGATATTAATGATAGTTTGAGTGATTTTATTTTAATGTAACTCCATCTTTCTTCATCTTCTTTTTATTTTTGGTCGATGACAATTTTCAATATCATTGGAATTCTTATGGATTTTTAATGAAGATGAGACTGCTACCTATTTTCTTTTCATGCGGTATTACTTAAGAGAACGATCTACATATCGTTTCTCTCTCATGCATTAACACAAAAATTATTTACCGGCCTCGTTGTAGGGTGACTTCTACATAAGTCACTTGGCGATCTGCTTAACATAGCGCAACATTTCATGTCTCGAATAAAAAGATCCAATATGGAAGAGATTGTATGCGGTTGGTTTAAGACTTATGGAAGTTTATCGTGTAGTCTCTATAATTTTATCAAGCTTCTGATGAACTTTCATTGAATTTAAACCCAAGATCATCATTCACTCACCATCGATCTTCATTACTAACATTTCGATGATATACTTGACAAGTTTCAAGATGGTCATCTTGCTAACAATTAACAGTTGACTTTAATTTCTGCACTTTATTATATTTTTCTTTATAAATATCGCGTTATGCTTTATTTAATCATTCATCATGTTTATGTTTCTGCTATTTTCTCTTTGTCAATTTGAACGTATTGTTTATGTTTCCGCCATTTTCCTTTTGTCCATTTAGACCATTTTTTTTGTGCTAAAACACTAATAAACAACTTAAAATGATAAAAAACACTTAAAGCTCTCTATGGACTATTGGTTACTATCCCGAGAATTTTCGAGATCTAGACCTTTTGGACCTAGCACCTATGGACCTTTTTATACTGTTTTTCTGTCTGGCGTTGGGTTTTTTTCTATTCGTGTGTGCAGTTATTTCCTCGAAAGTCCTTGATGGTTAATTCCAAGGCATTGTGATAAGGAATTCTCCTATGCACAACCGTTACTCTGCCTGATTTTTGTCAGAATTTCATGATGTGTTCTAAATATTTGGTGCAACTTGTGCTAAGGATAATCAAGTTCATCTGGATCCCTAAATGGTGATGTGTTGGTTTAGTGTTGGTAGTCCAAAGGATGAGAAATCTAACATGACTCTATATGTCAAGCGTTGGCTTCTTATTTTGGTTAGATCGTCCTTTTCCTTAAACTTTTATTTTATACTCTAGGATAGTCCCTTCATCTCCTCCCCTTCTTAGATTTTCAAAATCTTCTCCCTTTTTCAAAAACCTTCTTATGTTTGCAAACTCTTTCAAAAATATTTGTTTAAAAATATATTTGCCCTTAGTGGCTTTTCTTCAAAAGTTTAGACACAATTAATTGTTGTAGTGAGTTGTGATACCCCACGATTTTGATATTGATTGATATGATGGAATCTTTTCCACCTGAGAGAGCTAGTGGCATACTTGTTTATTTTATCCAAGTTGGAGCCCTTCTATCATTTGTGACGCAAAGAATCCATCTGTTCTCATTTCAAAATTAATGGCTGAGTATTCTCTCCGACGATGATAAAGTGTTTATTCCTTTTTAAAATCTTCCGTTTTAAGTGGAACTACATTAGCTCTGACTTTTCCATTGCACTAAGGAGGTATGTAGGAACAAGATGTAATGTCTTGTCGAACTTATTTTTAAAAATCAAACAAACCTTTTCTTTCGCACACAATATCCTTTAATAAACACAGATTTTAAAAAATGTTCCTGTGGAGTACCACGGATATGAGGGGTGCTTAAAACCTTCCCCTTGTATATTCAACACCCGTACCTAAGATCTCTTCTTTTTGTTTTAAAAAACAAACTTTGGGTTTATTTTGTTCTTTTCCCATTTCCTTTGGAAACAATAAAGCGCGGTGGCGACTTTCACTGAAATAATGAGTCAAGTAAATTAATGGCTTTGATCTCAGATTTTCCCCGCTACAGGTGTCATTTTGTTAAAAGCGTAAGTATTTCCTTAATCGTTTCCAGAAGGATTAGTGCAATACTACCGCCGTTATACAGTTAAATGTGTTTTGAGTTAAGGTTTTGTAAGAGTTTGGTGACATGAAATGTAGATTGCATGAAAAATAAACAAAGATAGTAAAATAGGGTTTAAAAACGATTTGAGAAAATTGTGCCAAGATTAGTTTTCATTAGCTTGCTTCGTACATACTCGATTAATCATACTTATGAACTTATTAATGATTAATACCACCACATATCCTCTCGATACCCTTTATCTCTAGAGAAATATCGTGAATATTATCATATTAGCCATTAGATGATCTCTCATGCCAACAATCAACATGATAATCTTAAAAGCTTGATACAAGTAATTATCAACTCACAAATCTATCTCTGGAGTTTGTTTATTGATAGATGAATATCTTTTAGGTCAAGGTTTGAAACATATCTCTCAATAGTGACTCAAAACAACACATATAACATGAATAACAAGATATTCACCATATATTAATCATCAACCAAGTTCATACACAAAAGATTAAAAGAAATACATATTACACAAGCTAACTACTTCTAATCTTGACACAAAAGGAGTTTAGCTCTCCATAGCCATGAAAGCTTCAACAACAAGTAACATAACAAGATTCACTAGCATCAAAACTCAAAGATGATGAAGAAAGATGCTTGGAAAATCTTGATTAGTTCCTTTGGAATATGGTTTTTCTCTCCACTTCTCTTGCCCTAAACTTATGTGGTTGGTAAAGTTACATAGAAAGATAAGATCCACCCCAAAAATATCTCCAAAGTGCCTAAATTACAAGTGCCCAAAAAGTAATCTCGCTCAGCGAGATTGGTTCGCTAAGCGGACTAACCAAAATATCTGAAAAGTAAACAAAACTTTCTTAGCGAGGTAGGTCCACTAAGCGAGCACCAAAATATGGTTTGCTTCAGGAAATAGGCCAGGTAAGCGCGCTTGGAATCCGCTAAGCGAACTTGCAAAATTTTCAATTCTTAATTTTGATTCCAAGCTTCTTCAAAGCCAAATCCTTTTACACTTTTCATTCCAATCTTGCCAAAGGTATAAAAACCTATAAAAAGCAAAGAAAAGTCAATAAACTTGATATTTACAATCAAAACTCAACTTTATGTATTTACTCAAGTCTAATGCATAATTAAATAAAAACTTGGGACAAAAGTTATAGAATACCACAAAAGCTTTGAAAAAAATATGTACAAACTAGCTTCTAACAGAAACCCAAATTAACGACGAGCTAACAAAAGCTATAACTGATTCCTCCTTTTGTACCAAGAAATGGCACATTACGGAAATCACCACAGCTATCTAAAGTCTTCATCCTACAAAAGTAGTTGTTGGTCCAAACTATATCTGTATTGGTGAGAGTCATGGTCTTTTATGACCATCTTTGCCCTTCTTTGAGATCCAAAAAACCATTGGTATTTGGAAGATGAGAGCTGTACCACTTATATAACAAAGGAGTATAACATGTGATCATTCCCTTTCCATAGGAGTTCCTAAAATGAATGGAATATTAAGTTCCCCTAGCAAGGTAGGAACATGGTTTCCTTTCTTGAAGATCTTAATTGCGTTCATATCAACAAAGTTATCAATATTCGGGAACAAAAACAATCCATAAATAGGAAGGGCAAAGACAGCTTCAATGTCATCCACCTTTCCTTCCTTTGAAAATGATAGAGCTTTCTTTATCAAGAAATCATCAGGAAATCCAGGTAATCCTCCCTTGGTATCCATATTCTTCTCAATCTCATCTTTCCACGTATGGGTAAACTTTGCAATGTCATGAGACTTGGGATCTCCTTCCAAACCAGTAAAGGGAATCCTTCCAGTTATGGGCAACCCTATGATACTTGAATATTCTTCCAAGGTTGGCAATAATTCATAATCAGGGAAGGTAAAGAAATGATATAAGGGATCATATAATTGGATCAACGTGGAGAGAATCCCTTTCTTCATCTTTGATTAGAGGAGGTATAACAACCTTCCATACTTGTCAAATAACTTATCTTGATCAACAATCAAGGATCCTAGCTTTCTCAATTATTCTACCTTTAAACTCGTGAAAGTATAATTCTTAGTTTTTCTTTCAAGTTCCAATCCTATAATGTTTGCAAAAGTGTTTTCTTTTAATTCCTTGAAAGATATCTTTGGTTTTAAAATGCATGGATGCATGGATGTAAACATAGTAAAAACATGGGATTTAGAGGTTCAACGTCACGAGCATGAAGCCAAAGGTCTACCCATCCCAAAGGTGTGTACTATGGTTGTTTTGTACCAGAAGAACAAGGTGCTAAAAAGTTTCCAGACTTAAACAGTTCAACTGGGATATTATAAATGTTGCAATTACTTACTTGTCTGGATAATATTCCAAGAGATCCTCATCTGAGTGTAGTATCATGTAACAACCATTTTGGAATTGAATCCAAATACAGTTTCCAAACTACTTCCTAATGGCCAAGATTGGTTAAGATGTTTCTAGGTCCCCAACTTCTACAGCTCTCAGGTTGAATGTAACGATGCTTTTCCACTTACTTGGTCAACAAAGATTACTTTCAAATAGGCCTCCACAGAGCGATGGATCTCAAATTGACTTCTTTGGGATTACTCCCTCAAGATCAAAATGACTTTACCATGTTCTATCATAAGTGCACTCAAATCCGGGTTATGATTTATCTCACCACAATAGGGACTCAAGCCCTTTCCCAGTAAAACCCACAAAAAATAACAAGTATTCACATAAGCAGTTTATAATAACATTATATACATGAACAATAATATAAACAAAGATAGGGTCAACCCTTCTAAGTTTGGTCCAGCAATTGGTCAATCTTTCCCCAGCATAGTCGTCACTTTCTGTAGCAGTGAAATTTGTGAGACTAAAGCCATTGAATTGACTTAGATCATATGTTTTTAACAGCGTCGCCAACGCGCTTTATTGTTTCCAAAGGAAATGGTAGATAGAGAAAATAAAACCCACACAAGTTTTAAAAATCAAAACTAATAAAATTATCAGTGATTTGGGTAAGGGGGTTGTTATGCAAGGGGAAGGTTTTAAGCACCCCTCACATCTATGGTACCCCATAGGAACCTCTTTGAAAATATTATTATTGTTGTTGTTATAAAATTCCTTTTTGTGTTTTTTTGTTTAAATATAGTGGGAGGATGAGAAGAGAAGGTTTTAAAAGTGAGCTCGGTAAGACATTACGTCTTAGGCCTGCATACCCCTCAAGTGCAGTAGGGAAGTCAGAACTTTTGTAGTTCATCTTAAAAGCAAAATAAAAGAGCCAAGTGGTCAAAATATTTTTGGGTGTTGAGCTTTAATAATACTCAACAGGTTTTTAAAATGTTAAGCTTTAACAATACTAAACAAGTTTTTTTAAAATGAGTCAAGCTTTAACATATAAGGCTAAGGTATAAAAGAGGTTGGTTGAGCTTTAACAATACAAAATCAAGGATTAATTTAAAAAGGTTAAGCTCTAACAATACAAAACCATTTTCAAAAAAAGTGGGGGTTCAAAGCTTTAACAATACTAAGCACAAAGATAAAAGAGTTTGGAAGAGAGATTGAGTACCTTGATAATTTTAGTCAATACAATTTCCATTCCTTTGGATATTTAGCAACAACTTAAGCAATCAATCATGAATACCTAAAGTGATGTGTGTGATGATATGTGTATCATAAACATAAAAAGTGAGTATAAAAAAGAGATCAATGTATAAGACTCAAATACAAATGGTTTAAGGACAAGAGAAAGTTTATACCCTTGAATCAATTCATGTGTGAATGAATATGATGGATGATAGATGGATATAACATGCATGTGGTTAGTAAACAAAGTATATATATACAATGATAATACTATAAACAAGGTATAAATATACAAGGATAAAAATCAACAAGTATATACATACTAGTGGGAAAAGATGTAAGTTACGAGTTCTATTGACATGGTTGGAGCTAAGGATCAAAAGAGTTTCAAATTAGGGTTTTGAAATATTATGGTTTTGATGTCCTAAACCTAATTGATTTTAAGTTTGATTAAAATCCAAACCCTAAAGGAGGATTGGTCTAAGGGAACATGGTATCATCAAAGTTGATTTTATCCTAGCCCTAATTAACTCACACAAAAATATTAACAAGTTACTTGGTGAAAAAAAGTCAAAGAAAATGTTTTAAAAAGGTTTTTTAACCATATCAAATAATAAATATTTTTGTGATTTTAAATTATATTCTTAAAATAGGCAAGATAAATAAAGACTGCACAACATTTCAAGTCAAAATGATTAATTTTACTATTTTAAATAAATAATCAAAGTTGTTTTAGAAAACAAAAAGAAACAAGTGGTAAAAATTAAGTTTGGTCCTAGGGAGGTTTGAACCCACACCCTAATGGTGACTAATACAAAACTTAACCACTGAACTAACGCGCTAAGAGTGATAACCAAACACGCTCATAAATATATATTAAAAAACATGTTCTAAGTCCAGTTTGAACTTCATCTTCAACCTTGAGTTCATGATTTCTGGAAAATGCATCTCCCTCAAAACTCAATCATTTTCAAAACTATAAACATGAAAGTTGTGTGATTTTTCAAGACGAATCCAACCATATATCATTCATTAATTGATTTTAACTGTAACTTAAGAATTTCCCAAAAAGGCTCGAGAACCCTAAAACTTCAATTTGAAATTAAATGACTAATATGCACAATCAATCCCTAAAACCTTAGGGCTTTTATTCTTCACATGATTCTAAACAAAATGGTATAGAGCTTTGTTAAAAATGATACCTAAATTAATGAGTTCAAGTTTGAATGGTTTACCTCTGAAGCATAAATCGAATTCTTTGTTAGAGCTGTTACAGAACAAATTTAACGATCCAGATAGCTTCCCTACCCTCCAAGGAACGTGTTGATGTGCTTAGAATGGATAGGGGCCTTCTAAAACTCTATAATTGACCTCAACAGCAACTGGTTCCAAGTGAATGCGAACTTGGTGAGTTTGAGTTTACAGAAATGAAAGAAGTGTTTGGATTGCTTATATGTGAGTTATAGAAGGAGTTTGAGGTGGAAATTTGGATAATGCTCGAGCCAAAGGGAAGTTTGATGTTTAAGGTTTCAAAATATGTAACACCGGGGGTTTGGTGGTGATTCTGAGTTAGAGGTGTTTTTGGGATGGGTGGATATGATGAATAGCTTCCAAATGATGTTTAGAAAATATTTGAGAGGTTGTTTGACACCAAGAATGCTTAGAACTCAAAATGACTATGCTTATGCAAATGACCAATTTTTGGACTTTCAAGTGAGGGATGACTTAGAGAATTCTGGTGTGTTTGATTTCAGAGGCAATGCTCTCTATTTATAGGCCAAAATTAGGGTTTATGGGTGAAAGAATCAGACCATTTGGATGTGTGGTTCGAGAGTTGTACCATATTGCTTCTCCATGAAGAAATGAGAAAGTTATGGTTTCAAGAGTGAGGTACAAGTTCAAGCATGCTTGGGTGAGCTTTCTCTGCTAATTGGGAGCTTGCTTGTTGTGTTTAAATTGCTTTTGGTGCATAACAAACAAGTTGGGAGCTCAATGCAAGAGTTGTTTTTTATTAAAGTTACTTTTCCAAAATGAAAGTCATGGCTTTATGCTTGAAATGCTATTATGCATTGGTTGAGACTTGAATCACTTAGTCTAGAGCTTAAAAGCAAGTGAAATCATCTTATTATGGTTTTTAGAACAAGCAAGACGATCGGCAATCAATGTTTATGCAGATTTGAATTGGATTTTCACACTTGGTTCTTCATATTCATGGCTTGAATTCAAGTGTCATGGTACCCTATTCACAAATTCATATCTCTTAGCTCAAACATTGAAATCTTGTGCTAATGGTCTCTTTAGAAAGTTCTTGCAACACTCTTCAACTTTGGTCTTTGGTTTCCCTTCAGATTCATCTTGGATCTTGGTGAAAAATGTCCATAAAGTTAGGGGAAAACTAGGTTCAAACACTTAGAATTTTTCTAAGTCTTTTGTTTGAAACTTCATGATCCCATAACTCTCAAATGATCCATTTTTTAGGAAAACATTATATGTGACATAGTTGTTGTATGGATCAAGAACTACAACTTTCATGTTGGAAGAATTTGCAGTTCTTACTTGAGTTTTAGAGTTACTTGCACATGAAGTTATGACTAAAAGACTTGAAAAACACTTAAAATTTCTAAGGGTTTTTTTAATCTTCCAACTTTGACTTTTGTTGACTTTTTATCCTTGATTAATTTTCTTGTGATTTTAAAATGATCAAATGAGTCCAATAATCATATGTTACTGATTTTTATCTTCAAAAGTCCATGTTTGACCAAATTTCTCAAATGTCAAAGGCACTCTTGAACAGTTGACTTTTTCCAAATGAATTGCATTCTTGTGAATTTCGATTGAATCAAGGTTTCCTCTTCAAATGAATGATATGAGTGAATTATAATGATGTATTGGGGATCCTTGAATTATGGTTTGAGCTATGGAGTCATGTCCTGATTAAAAGTCAACTCCTAGATGAATTAGGTCAAAAACCCTAATTTGTGCACTCTTGAATTGATGGAAGTTGTTAATCTTGAATTGAGCCACTCTTGGACTTGGATTTTGATGGGGATAATCATTTGAGAATATGAGAATGCTTGAGCTCATTTGTGGGTCTCAAAACCCTAATCCTGCTTGAGTCTCCTGATCAGCCACCTACCTTGGGAAACCAGCAACAAGCAAAACTCAATATCTTTTTTTTTTGTATATTGGGTTAGTAAATGATATATGGACAATGATGATAATGATGATGATGATCACACTATCCACAAAATAATGTGGGATCTCAGAGTCAAAAATTGGGGTACAACATTATGGTCGTCTAAGTAACCGTAGTAATACCTCATATTCGCTCACCTTAATTTTTTAAATATTTTATTAAAATATTTTTTATCACGGCCCATTCATACAACAGTTGTGATATATTAAAGATTACTTGCTTCGATTCCCAACACAAATAATTTTTTCTTCTTTTCATTATAAAATGGGGTTATCATTATACTCTTAGAAATATATTAAAATAAAAATACTTATCATCACAGTTAATTCCAGAAACCGTTGATAATAGTACTTACATATTATCACAGTTTATTTTAACAACCGTGGTGATAAGTTCCACTTATATATATATATAAGCAAAGTTATCAACCTTTCCCTCATCATAGTCGTCACTCTTTTAACAAAATCCTAACAATGCTCTCTTCCACATGCAACAGACTCATCCTCATTAGCATATTCAAACTTAAAGGCAATTATTAGACTATATTTTATTCTATTTACTATACTTAGTTATTTCTTTGTATAGTTATTTTGACCCATGAGGCTCCCATATATATATATATATATATATATATATATATATATATATATATATATATATATATATATATATATATATATATATATATATATATATATATATATATATATATATATATATATATATAGCAAAGTTATCAACCTTTCCCTCATCACAGTCGTCACTCTTTTAACAAAATCCTAACAATGCTCTCTTCGCCATGCAACAGACTCATCCTCATTAACATATTCAAACTTAAAGGCAATTATTAGACTATACTTTATTCTATTTACTATACTTAGTTATTTCTTTGTATAGTTATTTCTTTATTCTATTTACTATACTTATATATATATAGCCTCTTGTACACACAATTTGGATGAGATTTATCAATATATCAAATTGTTACAGCTTCTCTCTATGTATGTAACAAACTTTCTGCTACAACTTCATCTTTCCTTGACTCCTTCCATGGAAGCTAAGCTTGTATTCTCCAACCTTAATTTGGTATCAGAGTCTCGTTAAGATTCGATGGACTGTCTATTATGGTTTCTGCTATTTGGCCACCCACCATTTATTTCCATGGTTCGGTTGTCTAATCCTAGGCGTAAGGGAGTGTGTTAAAAGTCTTACATCGAATAATATATGGCCTGAACATGTAAAGCTATGTAAAGCTAATGCTAATGAAGGATTGATTAAGTAACCTCTCACTCTCGTGATAAGGTTATTTAAATTAAACTTAGAAACAAAATCCAAAACAGAATGTAATAATAATAATTTAAGCCAACACAATTACCGAGTCCCGTCGAAAACGATGTTCCTCACATACCGGACTCTAAACTATTTAGCCAGACATGGAGTTGAGCATAAACAAACTAAACATTAGGATTGAAATTAAGAACAACATGGTAATTAAATTAACAACGATAAATGAAAATAATAATAAAGCAATAAAATAAAACTTGTAAATGATGAAATAAAGGAAACAGGAATTAACTTCTGAAATAAACATCGCGTACATTAGCAGGAACAAAATTTAGAATATGTTGGCACTTGAAAATCTGGTACATAATTGAAATGAAAGAAAATATAAAATAAAATTAATGGTGTGGTAGTTCCTCGATGTAAGAAACTACCACTTTTACATGGTAAACCTTTCTGTCTAAAAACTAAGAAATAAATATGCTTCGAACAAAAATGGTGGAACGAAGGGAAGAACGGCTCTCTGTTGTCAACTGCTTCCTTTATATACCTTTGTTGTAACTTCTGTCATGAGAATTAAGGAGGCGTGGCTCGTGGAGAAAAATTAGGAGAGACTTGGTTCATTTGAGAAAATATAAGTGGACTGGGTTCGTTTGTTGCAGACGTGGTTCGTTTGTTGCTGACGTGGAGAAAGTGGTGAATTATAAAGCCACTGAAATAATAATGCGCCAAGGGCCACAGAATTGTGTGACGAGGGTCACATTAATGTGGTGACCGGCACAGGTTCCCGTGGCGACCGACACAGTCCTCTGTGTTGGAAATTTATTTTCTTTTCTGCAGAATCCAATTCTTTCTCACTTCTCCGCCAATTTCTATTCTTTTTCTCTGGCAGGCCTAGTGGAATGGAAATACCTGAAATACAATAGAAATACCGGTATAATATAACATAATTAAATAAAAACGGTACTAAAATTCACAAGAGTCAAGTCGAATAAACGATATAATTTTGCGTTATCAATCTTGAAGAACAATAACAAATTCATCGATGGTTCGCTCAGTAAACCAATCGTTTCAGATCCCTTGTATGCATCTTGGATATGTTGTAACACGATGGTCCTTGCTTGAATTCACCGTTCTATATCTGAGTCTATCGCAAAATCTGTTCTTTGGATTGATTGCATAGGAGATGTTTAGAAAAATTTGCAGCTCAGATTCTCGCATAGTGACATTTTCCGCATCTCTGATATACAAGAATATATATACAAGCTTCTCCAAGGTAATCTTGATGTCTCCAATTACTTTACTCAATTGAAAGTCTTGTGGGATGAATTGTATAATTACTTACCTATTCTTGCTTGTTCTTGTGCTATTCCCTGTTCTTGTGGTGCCATTGCCTCTGTCAAGAAATATCGCGAACAAGACCAGATTATTCATTTTCTCAAGGGTCTGAATGAGAAATTCACCCATTCCAAGTGCAAATAATAATGATGAGTCATCTTCCTGATATTGATAAAGCTTTCTCCCTCATCATTCAACAAGAACATGAGCTGAATAGTTCTTCTCTTGTTTTGGATCAGGCATCTGCCACTTCTGAAGATTCTAATTCCATTGCTTGTCAAGTAATTATTATATTAATATCTTTTATAATTATGCATTTAGAGATCAAAATTAAAAATAACAAAGAAGCAGCAAAACTAAAACACATATGTTAGTCAATTTTTAAGAAATTTACTTGTGAATTTCAAATTTAGTGATAATTGTTGTGCTTCGGAATAAATCAAATTCATTTCTACTGCTACATGCAATCCTTATGAATCTGATTCCACAATCACAATCAGATTCAAATCTCCGCCATTCATTTCATTCAAACTCACTATAATGACATCTATAATGAAACTATTGAACCTGTGTAATGACCATTGAGCCACGAAACAATGCTTTCTCCTTGATTTTGTTCCAAACAAAATGAGATTGAGATAAATTTATTTTTTGCATGTGGATAAACAATATTAGAGTGGATATGGTGGTTTTAAAGTACCCATATCAAAATAGTATATTAAAGGATAAATTCAATGTGATTGTGATAAGAGGATTCAGCAACTATATAATAAATTGATTCTAAGTTAAGGAAAGAGAGCATACACAAACGTAAAGAAGAAGAAAAAGGAATTAAAAGCTGATTTCATTCATTGTCTGCCTCCTAAGGAGGCTGGTAGATGTTTATAAATAAAACCCTAGTGGGTTAGACAAAAGGGGCCAGGCCCAACAAGCAAAATAAACCGAAAATAAAAACTGAAATAAAAGTCTAATAAGTTTTGTATTCCTCCATCCACTTGGGCTTTGATCTAAAACGAGTGGGCCTGCCATCAATACTATCCGGCCCAACAACAACCTTGTCCTCAAGGTTGGGTCCAGAGCTGGTAGTTTGGTGATGAAACGCAGAAGTCCAATTTGGTTTTTGAAACTGTCGGTGGAAAGGATTAGAGTTGGAGGCAGCTGGCACTTGAGGTCCATTAAGTGGGACAGGTGTGGTCAGAGGAACAGCACTGCTGTGAGGCGCATGGGGTAACGTGGCAGTCTGGATGGTTGGCTGAGATTTAGTGGCACGAGAATCCACAGCATCAAACGGTCTGCATGCGTTGCTTGAAGATCCGTTGAGATTTTTTTCTGTTTCCCCAAGTTATAGTTTCCCACACGCATTAGTTAAAGACTTATCACTTGGGAAGTGTAAGTCATTTAACGTATTTGCTTTCTCTTTCTGATTGTCTTTTGAAACACTTTCTAAAGCATTTTCTCTCATAACTCTTTGTTCACCTAACACAACTCTCTCCACATTAACTGAAGTCTTCAGTGTTTCATTTTGTTGTGGTTCATGTGGAGGTATACCCTGAAGAGATGAGTCCTCTGAAGTTGCATCTTGCATTTCATCATCCTGGTGTTCAAAGCTTTGGGGAATGGGCTTGAAAGGAGCGGCGCCATGGAAGGACCGGAGCTGTGAGACATGAAAAACGGGGTGGATCCTTGAAGATGGAGGTAGATCAAGGTGATAGGCCACATGACCGATGTGGCGGAGGACACGAAAAGGGCCGTAAAAGCGCTTTGCAAGTTTGTTCGACACCCGTCGGGAAACCGATGATTGACGGTACGGTTGTAACCGAAGCAAGACAAGATCCCCTTCAGAGAAGGTAATATCACTTTTGTGCTTGTTATTTTGCTGTTCCATAGTCTTTCTACTCCGTAGAAGATTTCGTTTGACCAGATTAAGTAACTCGTTTCGTTGTTGCAAGGATGTGTCAACATCAAAGTTTGTTGAAGAGCCGGCGTCGTAGAGGGGAAAAGCTGGTGGAGGACGACCATACAGAGCCTCAAATGGTGACATATTGATGGAGGTGTGAAAAGCGGTGTTGTGCCAAAGTTCTGCTAAATGTAAGTATTTCATCCACTGCTTGGGTTGTTCACTCGCAAAGCATCGTAGATAAGTCTCTAAACATCTATTAACGACTTCCGTTTGTCCATCAGTTTCAGGGTGGTACGCCGTACTATACCGCAAGGTGGTGCCTTGAGCTTTAAAGAGTTCCTTCTAGAAGGTGCTGAGAAACAATGGGTCGCGGTCAGATATGATGGACTTTGGAGTACCGTGTAGCCGACAGATCTCCACAGCAAAGCGTAAGGCAAGGTCCTTGGCAGTAAACTTGGTTGGGAGGGCGATGAAGTGGCAGAACTTTGTCAATCTGTCGCAGACAACCCATATCACCGTATGGCCAAAAGAAACAGGTAAGTGAGTTATGAAATCCATAGTCAAATCCTCCCATATTTGGTTTGGAGTGGGTAAAGGATTGAGCAAACCATATTTCTTTGTTGTTAAGTATTTGTTCTGCTGGCAAGTGACACAATTTTTGACAAAAGCTTTTGTATCTTTGTAGATGCCTGGCCATTGAAAGGAGGAAGACAGACGAGCTAACGTAGGCTGAAACCCAGAATGTCCAGCAATAGGGGTGGCGTGAAATTCCTTCAAGATCTGTTGGCGAAGTTCATCTTCTGGTGGTATGAAAATCCTGTCTTTATAGTACACAATGTCATTTTTGATCTGAAAAAAAGGATTAGAGTTTGGGTCTGTCTTGATGTTGTGAAATAACGATTTCCCTTGATCTTCTTTTTTGTAGTAATCCTGGAGTTGGGACAGCAACAACGGAATCGGTGAAGAGATAGTAAGAAGTGTAGCATCTTCCTCAGAATGAAGGCGGCTTAGTGCATCGGCCACTTTGTTTGAACTTCCAGGTTTGTAAAAAATTTCAAAATGGAAACCCTGTAATTTCGAAGCCCATTTCTGTTGTTCAGGAGTTTGTATGGTCTGAACCAACAAATTCTTTAAACTTTTCTGGTCAGTATATATGTGAAATTTTCTTCCAATTAAGTACTGACGCCACTTCTTAACAGCTTCCGTGATGGCGTACATCTCTCTGACATAGACGGAGGCAGCCTGAAGACGATTGCAGAGTTTCTTGCTGAAAAAGGCAAGAGGGTGGCCCTGTTGAGATAGAACTGCGCCCACAGCAATAGCAGATGCATCGGTTTCTAGAATGAAGAGTTGAGAGAAATCAGGAAGGCGAAGCACAGGAGTTTCTGTCATTTTTGTTTTCAAATTTGTAAATGCCGACTCGGCTGCTGTATTCCAAACCAATTTAGTGGATTTTAACAGGTCGGTGAGGGGAGCGGCGAGAGAGGCATAGTGACGAACGAAACGTCTATAAAAACCGGTAAGGCCCAAAAATCCCCGGAGAGTCGTGAGTGAACGTGGCTTCGGCCAGTTCATTATTGCTTGAATCTTTTCCGGATCTGGGGTAACGCCTTGCGCTGAAATAATGTGACCTAGATAATCCACAGTAGGAACAGCAAAATTGCATTTTGACAACTTAGCATAAAATTGGTTAGAAACAAATAAGTCTAAAATTAACTTCAAATGAAAAGCATGTTCATCTAGGTCAGAACTGTAAATCAAAATGTCATCAAAAAAAACTAAAACGAAACGACGAAGATAGGGACGAAGAAGGTCATTCATCGCTGATTGAAAAGAACTAGGAGCATTAGTAAGCCCAAAGGGCATAACTAAGAACTCATAGTGCCCGTCAAACGTTCTGAATGCGGTTTTGTGTGTGTCCTCTTGCTTAACTCTGATTTGGTGATAACCAGATCGTAGATCAATTTTAGAAAATATAGTTGCCGAACCCAACTCATCAAAGAGTTCATCAATTGTGGGTATTGGGAAACGGTCTCGGACTATAATAGCATTTAGTGCACGGTAGTCTACGCAAAAACGCCATGAGCCGTCTTTTTTTCGTACCAATAAAACCGGAGAGGAGTAAGGACTATGGCTTGGTTTAATAATACCTTCGTGCAGCATGTCTTGAATGATTGTAGACATAGCCTCCTTTTGTGAATGGGGATAACGGTAGGGTTTTACATTAATGGGAGGAGTATTGGGTAAAAGGGGAATATGGTGATCATGAGGTCGATTGGGTGGAAGGCCATGGGGCTGGGCGAAAACAGTAGCGTGAGAGTTCAAAACCGTTGTGATTTATTTGGGAAGGGATTTGGTTAGTGTTACTAATTGTTGGTTATGGGTCAATTCTGGGCAGGGGTTGGTAGTATCAGCAGGTTGGTATAGCAATATGTGTATGGAGGCAATGGAGTCTGTATGAATGAGGTGGCATAATTGGTTGAATGAGGAGTGGGAAGGCAAGGTCTTTGGGTCTCCTGTAATAGTAATTTCTGTGTTTTGGTGAGTAAAAGATATTTTTGGGATGGAGGAATCCGCGAGGAGTGGTCCGAGTGTTCTAAGCCATTCCATGCGTAAAACGACATCGGCTCCTTCAATAGGAATTAAGTGGAAAGGAATGCTGAATAGGTGGTTTTGGAGTGTAATAGGGACTTGTGGGCAGATTCCTGAACATGAGAGCTTTGAACCGTTGCCCACCATGACAGAAAAATTAGGGATTGGTTTGGTTGGTAGTTTCAAGTGCTGGGCAATACGGGGTTGTAAGATGTTGTGGGTACTTCCGGTGTCGATCAAAACTATTACCGTTAAGCCATGTATGGAAGCGCCGAATTTTAATGTTTTTGGGGAAAACTGGCCACTGACTGCCTGAGGAGATAATTGAAAGTAAGTATCATCAGTAGCTACAACAGTGGCTGAAACAATATCTTGTGGTTCCCAAATTTCAGCATCACTTGTAGGATCATCATCACATAAGAGTAACAGGAATTTTCCGGTAGAACACTTATGACCCGGTATGAATTTTTTGTCGCAATTGAAACACAATCCTTGAGCACGGCGCTCTTGGAGTTGACTATTGGAAAGTTTACGAATGGGAAACTTGGTTGATTGAGTGGTGGGAGTAGGTTTTGGGGGTGGGGATAGCGTGTTTGATGTGGGTTGGGCCGAGGTGGGTTTGGGCTGAAAAGTGGAGAAAGGTTTGTGGTATTTGGGTTTGGAGTCTTTGAGCTTTGATTCAATAAGTTTTGCTAGGCCTATAGCTTGTGAAATTGACGTAGGTTTAATAATAGCTATTTCATTTTGAATTTCTTGCGTCAACCCGGAAATGAAGCAATTTAAGATTGCGTCGGGTGATAGTCCCACAACCTGTGTGCCCAATTTCTCAAAAGCCGACTGATAATCAACAACAGTTCCTGTTTGTTTAAGTTTAAAGAGTTCTGCCTGGTGGTTTGTATAGGTGGAGGGCCCAAAACGTAACTCCAACGCTTTAGTAAACGAAGGCCAATCCGTGAGAAGCTGACTCTGATGCATCCACTTGTACCAACAAAGAGCATCTCCCTTCATGTAAAAT
This sequence comes from Vicia villosa, assembly GCF_029867415.1. NCBI lineage: Eukaryota > Viridiplantae > Streptophyta > Magnoliopsida > Fabales > Fabaceae > Vicia > Vicia villosa. The sequence goes on along the minus strand of NW_026705787.1, from coordinate 199,758 downwards.
GATATCATCGCTAAGCGATTTTCCGGTGGCTGTTGATAGAAATTGAAATATTGTTCGGCTTGGAAAAGCCATTCTAAGGGATTAGAGCCGTCGAATGCAGCAAGTTCCAACTTGGGGGTACGAAAAGTAGGGGTTGGGGTGGTGGGTGGTAGGGGTGTAAACGGAACTTGGGACTGATACAAAAAGGGAATATTCGGGTTAGGGGATAGGCCAGGTGTGAGGAAGGGAAACGTGTAGTTGTGGGTGTTGGAAAAAGAGGGGTTGGCATTACTGTATGGTGTGAACATGGAAGCTGTGAGAGGTAGTTGAGTTGTAGGGATACGTTGGAAGGTGGGGACTGTAGATGTAAAGGGTGGTTGGGTGAATTGAGAGGTATTTCGGACCGGGGTGCTGGTAGGTGTTAGGATTTGTGTAAAAGGTAAGGAATTAACAATGGTGGAGGAGGGGTGCTTGACCGTACCTGAAGAAGAACCTGCTGTAAGGTTGGTAGCAGCAGCTGTAGGGTCTTTCTGCGCAACCAGTTTGGTGAGGATTGACATCATAGAGTCATATCGGGAGTCAGCCGTATGCCTATCCTTGTCCATACGAGTGTTGAGTTGTCCGACTTGCTGTTGCAATTCGGAGGCAGCGATGGCAAATCGCTCATCTAGCTGCTGCTGAGTGTCTTGGAGCGCAGAATCAAGGTGTAAACCTGCTGTTTGCACAGCAGTTTGCACAGCCTCATCAATGATTTCCTTTGGGTTAGGAGGTTTGGAGGGGGCCATAAGCACAAGAGATGAAAGCACCAAATTGATAAGAGGATTCAGCAACTATATAATAAATTGATTCTAAGTTAAGGAAAGAGAGCATACACAAACGTAAAGAAGAAGAAAAAGGAATTAAAAGCTGATTTCATTCATTGTCTGCCTCCTAAGGAGGCTGGTAGATGTTTATAAATAAAACCCTAGTGGGTTAGACAAAAGGGGCCAGGCCCAACAAGCAAAATAAACCGAAAATAAAAACTGAAATAAAAGTCTAATAAGTTTTGTAATCCTCCATCCACTTGGGCTTTGATCTAAAACGAGTGGGTCTGCCATCAGATTGAACAAAGCCAATCCATTTAAAAGGATGTAAATGTGCTAGCAAAATAAGCATCTCGATAAATAAATTCTCTAAGCATACAAAGAAAATATCCATGTTTACATTAATTTATTATTAAAAATACAGGGAAAATAAAATCCAAAAATGACCATTGATTGAACAAAACCAATCCATTTAAAATGATGTAAATATGCTAAAAAAAAAGGATTTAGTAGTTGCTAATATAAAGAGTAAGAGATCGCAAGATAGTGAAGTAGTGTTAATACAGAGAGAAAGAGATGGCAAGATAGTGGAGTAGTAGAGAAAGAGATGGCAAGATAGTGGCGGATAGAAGTTTCAAATTATGGTAGTTAATGATAGCAAAAATTGTTTATAATTATGGAATGAAATTTTATGAAGTATGGGTTATGATGGAACTTAACGGGTTAGTGGGTTAAAGGAGATTTTTAAAAGAAAACCACAAATCAAATAAATGGATAGTATTTATATAAAAAATAAATATTGAAAATTGTTAGTAGGCTCTTCATTAAATCTTGGAATGAATAAGTTTTTCTAAGAGGCGTATATAAAATACTATATAAACAAATAAATAATATAGGAAATAGTTAGTCAGATAAATAAATATACTTAAAAAAAGAAATCGAAAAGTTAGTGAGAAAAAAATCATTAAAAATAATAAATGAATATCAATAAATAAAATTATTTAAGATTTAACAACTTTAATATATAATAAATGAAATTAAAATTTAGTGGGAAAATAATTAATTTAATAAATTTATTATTTATTATAGGTTTTATTTACTTAATTTAATTAATTAATTATTTATTATAGATTTTGACGGGAAAAATTTGTGGGAAGAACTTCTAGGATTATAATGTAGTATGATATGCCAACAAAGGGAGTGTTGTATCATTTTTATAGTCTTTTGTTTTCTCTAGTTACTAGTAATATAGTCAATGAAGAAAATAAAGAAAAAAAAGTTAAAATTGATACATATTTCTCTATCTTTATTGAATATTATTTGTTTCTATTTGATGTCTTTTAACTATTCGATTAATATATATATATATATATATATATATATATATATATATATATATATATATATATATATATATATAAGAGAGAGGCATCACAGAAAAAATTAGAGAGGATTCAATTTAGTATGTTATACAGTTATACTTGGGCGTCATGTGTTAGAACAAGATTTGTTCTGATCAATATTCTTGTTTGGATGATAACAATGTATATGAATTTTGTATAAGACAACGTGGTACTCTAATCCTTTACATTTTCCATTTCAGGAAATTTATAAAGAGTATGCACAATTCAGCCCAAGAAGCACTGACTCAGAAGGTTCAAGATTACAACATCAGAACATGCTCTCGCAAGACATCAGAAGATGGTCAAGCAGAATCAGAACATGGTCTATGAAGCATCAGAAGAACATGAGTTAAGAAGCAGAAGCACTGAATTTCTCATGGTATCACGCTCAAGCACTTCAAAGTCAGAAGACAAGAAGATGCTCTGCACCAAGCTGTTTGACTCTGATTATTCAAACGTTGTATCTACAAACATCAGATCAGAAGCAAGTACAAGATGACAGGCTACGCTGACTGACAAAAGGAACGTTAGAAGCTACAAAAGGCAAAGTCAGTAAAAGCAGCAAAAGCAAGGCTCGAGGTAGTTGACAAAAGTGTGAAACATTAAATGCAGAGCTGTACGATACACGCAACGCATTAAATGCTCCCAACGGTCATATTCTCAAAACGCCTATAAATATGAAGTTCTGATCAGAAGCATTATAACAACTCTTGAAAGATACTGAAACGCTGCTGAATTCATTACTCACGAACTTCATCTTCAACCTCACAACAATTGTAATATTTAATGAGTGTTAAACTTAGAACTTAAGAGAAATATCACAGTTGTGATTATAGATTTCTAATAAACAATTCATACTCTTGTAACATTTATTTTACATTGATTGTAAAAGGTTTCTAGAGTGATCAGTGAGATCAGTAAACTCTATAAGAATTAGAAGTTTCTAAGTGGTGTATTCCTAGAGTGATCAAGTTGTGATCAGTATACTCTAGAAGACTTAGAAGGTCTCTAAGTGGAAAACCATTGTAATCAAGATTGATTAGTGGATTAAATCCTCAGTTGAGGTAAATCACTCTAAGGGGGTGGACTACAGTAGTTTCGTTAACAACGAACCAGGATAAAAATAATTGTGTTAATTGTTTTTATCTTAAGAGTTTTTAAAGTCACACTTATTCAACCCCCCTCCCTTTTTAAGTGTTTTTCTATCCTTCAATTGGCATTAGAGCGCCGGTTCTAGGTGCAAGCACTTAACCGTGTTAGAAAACGATTCAGGAAAAGAAAAACGCTAAGTCATTATGGTTGATCCATCAACTGCTGCATCAACTCCTACACCTGTTGCTAATGATCAAAACAATGGTAACAATGGATACTCTAGACCACCAGTATTTGATGGTGAAAACTTTGAATACTGGAAAGATAGATTGGAAAGTTACTTTCTTGGTCTAGATGGTGATTTATGGGATCTACTTGTGGATGGTTACAAACATCCTATAAATGCTGGAGGAGTAAAGCTGTCAAGACAAGAAATGAGTGATGATCAAAAGAAACAATTTAAAAATCATCACAAGTCAAGGACTATTCTGCTGAATGCTATTTCTCATGCTGAATATGAGAAGATATCAAACAGAGAAACTGCCCGTGACATCTTTGAATCTGTGAAGATGACTCATGAAGGGAATGTCAAAGTCAAGGAGACAAAAGCTCTTGCTTTAATCCAGAAGTACGAAGCTTTCAAGATGGAGGAAGATGAAAATATTGAAGTAATCTTCTCAAGATTCCAGACTCTGACTGCTGGATTAAGAGTACTTGACAAGGGATATACAAAGGCTGATCACGTCAAGAAGATCATTAGAAGTTTGCCCAGAAGATGGGGCCCAATGGTGACTGCATTCAAGATTGCTAAGAATCTGAATGAAGTCTCTCTTGAAGAGTTAATCAGTGCTCTGAGGAGTCATGAAATAGAGCTGGATGCTAATGAACCTCAGAAGAAAGGTAAGTCTATTGCATTAAAATCAAATAATAAAAAATGTACTATTGCTTTTCAGGCTGAAGAAGAAGATTCTGAAGAGTCAGAAGAAGAAGAAGAAGAAGAAGATGAACTGTCCATGATCTCTAGAAGGGTAAACCAACTCTGGAAGAGCAAACAAATGAAGTTCAAGAACTTTAGAAGTTCCAAAAAGCCTGAAAGAGGGGAATCTTCTGGAATCAGAAGATCTGACAAAAAGAAGGTCACGTGCTTTGAATGCAAGGAGCCAGGTCACTACAAGAGTGAGTGTCCAAAGCTTCAGAGGGAAAAGCCCAAGAAGAAGTTTCAAAAGAAGAAAGGCCTTATGGAAACTTGGGGCGATTCAGATTCATCAGAATCAGACTCTGAAGATGAGCAAGCAAACATTGCACTCATGGCCACTGTTGATGATGGATCAGAATCTACATCAGACTCAATTTCTAAAGAGGTATTTTCTGAACTATCTAGAGAAGAGTTAGTTTCTAGTCTAACTGAAATTCAGGAACTCAAGGCTCAACTTAGTATCAAATACAAAAAGCTGAAGAAGCTATTTGAATCTGAAACTAAGAAGCTTGAAGTAGAAAATTCTGAACTGAAGGAAAAGGTTTTAAAATTATCCAAAGATGTTGAATCATCTTCTAGTTCAGAAAAGTTTATTCCAAGTATGAACAATATTCTTAAAGAATATGACTTGAGTTTTAGAAAGTTCTTATCTAGATGTATTGGAAGAAGTCAAGAGAGTTGGCATAGGCTATGAGGGTGAACCCCATACAAACTTGAATCTGTGGATAATATGAAAATCACATACAAGCCATTGTATGATCAATTCAAGTATGGCCACTCCCATGATATTAGGCTCACATCACATGCAAAGAGTTTTCACATTACACACACTAAGAAGCATGTGACACATACTAGAAAATATCATGTAACTCAGAATAGGGAATATCATGTTGTTCCTCCTGTTATTTATCATGCTAAACCCAAGTTCAATCAGAACTTGAGGAAAACCAACAAGAAAGGACCCAAGAAATTGTGGGTACCTAAGGAAAAGATTATCCATGTTGCAGATATCCTTGGCTGCAAAGAAGACAAAGGAAAACATGTCATGGTACCTGGACTCTGGGTGCTCGCGGCACATGACGGGAAAAAGGTCTATGTTCCAAGACCTGGTGCTTAAATCTGCTGGAGAAGTTAAGTTTGGGGGGAATTAGAAGGGCAAAATCATTGGCTCAGGAACCATAAGTATTGGTAACTCTCCTTCCATAACTAATGTTCTTCTAGTAGATGGATTAGCTCATAACTTATTGTCCATAAGTCAATTAAGTGACAATGGTTATGACATAATCTTTAATCAAAAGTCTTGTAAAGCTGATAGTCAGAAGGATGGCTCAATCCTATTTACAGGCAAGAGAAAGAACAACATTTACATGATTGATCTTCAAGATCTTAAGAATCAGAAGGTAACTTGTCTTATGTCTGTTAGTGAAGAGCAATGGGTCTGGCACAGAATATTAGGCCATGCTAGTTTGAGAAATATTTCTCAAATTAACAAACTAAATCTGGTAAGAGGACTCCCTAATCTGAAATATAAATCAGATGCTCTTTGTGAAGCATGTCAGAAAGGGAAGTTTTCCAAACCTGCGTTCAAGTCTAAGAATGTTGTCTCTTCCTCTAGGCCGCTAGAACTTCTGCACATTGATCTGTTTGGCCCAGTCAAAACAGCATCTGTCCGAGGGAAGAAATATGGATTAGTCATCGTAGATGATTATAGCCGATGGACATGGGTAAAGTTCTTGAAACACAAGGATGAGTCTCATACAGTGTTCTTTGACTTTTGCACTCAGATTCAATCTGAGAAAGAATGTAAAATCATAAAGGTCAGAAGTGATCATGGTGGCGAATTTGAGAATAGATTCTTTGAGATTTATTTCAAAGAAAATGGTATTGCCCATGATTTCTCTTGCCCTAGAACTCCACAGCAAAATGGAGTTGTAGAGCGAAAGAATAGGACTCTACAAGAAATGGCCAAACCATGATCAATGAAACCAATATGGCTAAGCATTTCTGGGCAGAAGCAATAAACACGGCATGTTATATTCAGAATAGAATCTCTATCAGACCTATTCTCAATAAGACTCCTTATGAATTGTGGAAGAACAGAAAGCCCAACATTTCATATTTCCATCCGTTTGGATGTGTATGTTATATTCTGAATACTAAAGATCATCTGCATAAGTTTGATTCTAAGGCACATAAGTGTTTCCTTCTTGGATATTCTGAACGCTCAAAAGGCTATAGAGTATACAATACTGAAACATTGGTTGTTGAAGAATCAATCAATATCATATTTGATGATAAGCTTGGTCTTGAAAAGCCAAAGCAGTTTGAGAATTTTGCAGATATAGAAATCTATAATTCAGACGCTAAAGAACCCAGAAGCAAAGTATCAGAAGATCAAGTTGCTGCTTCATTAGAGAATCTCAGAATTTCTGAAGACCCAACTATCTGGAGATCTTCTAGACTCAACTCTGCTCACTCAGAAGATGTTATCATTAGGAAGAAAGAAGACCCTATCAGAACAAGAGCATTCCTTAAGAACAATGCAGAATGTCAATTTGGTCTAGTATCTCTTATTGAGCCAACTTCTGTTGATCAAGCTCTGGAGGATGCTGACTGGATAATTGCCATGCAAGAAGAACTAAATCAGTTTACAAGGAATGATGTTTGGGATCTGGTTCCCAGACCAAAAGGATTTAACATCATTGGAACCAAGTGGGTCTTCATAAACAAGCTAAGCGAAAAAGGAGAAGTTGTTAGAAACAAAGCCAGACTGGTTGCTCAGGGCTATAGTCAGCAAGAAGGTATTGACTATACTAAAAGCTTTGCACCAGTGGCCAGGTTAGAATCTATTCGCTTATTAATTTCTTTTGCCACTCAACATAACATCACTCTGTATCGGATGGATGTTAAGAGTGCCTTCTTAAATGGTTATATAGATGAGGAAGTCTATGTCCACCAACCTCCTAGTTTTGAAGACTCTAAGTCTCCAGAACATGTTTTTAAACTAAAGATGTCATTATACGGATTGAAGCAAGCTCCTAGAGCTTGGTATGAAAGATTAAGTTCTTTCCTTCTGGATAACGGTTTCACTAGAGGAAAAGTGGATACTACTCTCTTTTGTAAAATCTTTAAAAAGGATATTTTAATTTGCCAAATTTATGTTGATGATATTATCTTTGGAACCTCTAATGCTACACTTGGAAAGGAGTTTGCTAAGTCTATGCAGACTGAGTTTGAAATGAGTATGATGGGAGAACTCAAGTATTTCCTTGGGATCCAGATCAATAAATCTTCTGAAGGAACTTATGTTCATCAGACCAAGTATGTGAAAGAACTTCTAAAGAAGTTTAATCTTTTAGAAAGCAAAGAAGCAAAAACTCCTATGCATCCAATGTGTGTTCTAGGTAACGATGAGGTCAGTAAGAAGGTAGATCAGAAGCTCTACAGAGGTATGATTGGATCTCTTCTATATCTTACTACTTCTAGACCTGATATTTTATTCAGTGTTTGTCTGTGTGCAAAATTCCAATCAGATCCTAGAGAATCTCACTTAACAGCTGTTAAGAGAATTCTTAGGTATCTAAAAGGTACTACTAATGTTTGTGATGCTGATTACGCTGGAGATAGAGTTGAAAGGAAAAGTACTTCTGGAAGTTGTCAATTTCTTGGAAGTCACCTGATCTCCTGGTACAGCAAGAAGCAAGCTACAATTGCCCTCTCTACAAGAGAAGCAGAATATGTTGCTGCTGCTGGATGTAGTACACAAATGCTCTAGATGAAGAGTCAGCTAGAAGATTATCAGATATAGGAGAGTAACATTCCTATCTTCTGTGATAATACTTCTGCTATTTGTTTATCTAAGAATCCAATCTTACATTCCAAAGCTAAACATATTGAGATTAAACATCATTTCATTAGGGACTATGTTCAGAAGGGTGTTCTTTCTTTAAACTTCGTTGATACAGACTATCAATGGGCTAATATCTTTACAAAACCCCTTGCTGAAGATAGGTTTAAGTTCATTCTGAAGAACATCAGTATGGATTTATGCCCAGAATGAAAGGATGGGAAGTTCTGATATATGGATTAGATTTGAAATGATCAGTTTTTATTCTCTTATAAGAAGTTCTGATGTTGATCAATTAGATATTCTGATTCTGTTATTGCTAACGTTACATATGTGTAAGTTGATTCAGAATCTCTTTTAAAGCAAAACAGCTGTCACCAGCTATTCCAGAAGATGAACACGTGTTCACTCTATTTGGACAAGCATGAGTGCAGTTAATGAGACGTCGCCCTAGGTAACTGTGCAAATCATTTCAAATATCATGTTTTACCCTAACGTCACTCAACATTAAATGCATTTAATTTTCTGCATTTCTGTAATCATGTTCATTCAGAAACATATTGCATTTCATTTCAAATTCGTGCCTATATAAACTCATTCCCATAACATTTCATCTCTTTACATTCTCTCTCTTTGTTTGTTGTCTCTTTTCGTTCATCTCTCTCTCGTTTTGCATAAACCCTAGTTACTAAACCTTAATCTCAGTAAGTATCCATGGAGTCTTTTGCGAATTTTCAACGCAAGGCATCATCGTCACATCAAGTTCAACAAAAGAGATCTACATTTACTCCGTTGAAGTCTTGTTCGATTCCTTTTAATGAACTGGAAGTTCTCTGCGAAACCATGGTGGATTTTGAAAATCTTATGGCACATGATTTCAAAACCAAAGCTGCAATGGTTGTTCAAGGATGGACAAATTTCTTTGAAAGATTGGTTGGCCCAATTTACCCTATATTGGTTAAGTAATTCTGGACACATGCTACGGTTACCTCAACTCCTATCATCTCCTTCGTGCTAGGGCGAGAAGTTGTTGTGACTGAAAAGTTGATAAGGAAACTGTATGGTCTAAATGGTTTAGATGGAATCACTCGTGCTCTTCATGGAAGAACTGATTGGGATAAAGTTGATCGAGAGTTGTTTTCTTCTGGTATTGCCTCTCCGTTCACCACTGCCTTGAAGCCTTCCTACAGAGTATAGGCTGAGATCATTCTGGGATCTCTCTATCATAGGAAACCATCAAACTCTACCTATGTCAACCAGGATCAGAAATATATATTATTCTACATTGAAAAAGGAATGAGAGTCAATCTACCACACATTCTTTTTCAACATCTGAAGACAAATGTTGAAGAATGAAGAGATGAAGAACGTCAGAAGAATCCAAAACTCAAGAAGAATACTATCTATAATACGGTGAACTGACTTTATTTGAAATGTGCGGTAAGCAAGAGTCGCAACCGACTTTTATTTTATCCAATTTTAGGAAAGGCTAAAAGAACAGAAAAAGACCTTTTGAAAAGATTTTGAGTTCGGGGGTAAGTTATACAAAGGGAAGGTGTAAGGCACCCTTTGCATCCATGGTTATCCATGAGCTCTTAATTGCTTAGCTCACTTTGTTTTCAAAAATGTTTCAAATGTTTGAAAAGTAGGGTGTGAATAGAAAAAGATTCGTTAAGGACTTTAGCTTGTAAATAAGCGTAGCCTTGTTTTGAAAGTGTTTGAAAAAGAGTGGGAAAATATTTTGATTTGAATTTAGAGCAAGCAATTAGTAGCAACTACCCTATGTTTTGAAATTTGCTCTTTTAGCTTTTCAGGGCGAAAGGGTCTATCCATACCATGAGAGGGCAGGAAGTCTTTCAATTGGATTTGAAAAAAAGGGTCGTCGAAGTTATTGTTCGCCACAAGACTGTCCCTTGCCATAAAGAAGGCAGGTAGTCTAAGGGAAGGATATAATAGTCATTTTATCTTTTTAGGCATCATGCGAGGATACCTTAGCAATTGGGACAATTATTCTTTATAAGGCAACCTCGAGGGAGTTTCAATAACTTTGAAGGCAACAGGCAACATTGCTTTAGGTATCCTCGGAATCGAGGGACTTGACTATTTTTAGGCAACAAAAATAATAAGGCAACAAGGCAACAATAATAAGGCAACAAGAGGGATTACCCTAAAGGTGTGTGGGTGCAACAATCACGTGGTTAACTTCGATTACATTTATCTTGTAATTAGGTGATCTACGTTCAATTCATGGTTATCACTCCCTAAATTACTAACCACGCAATTAAAATAAAATAAAAACAGAAATAAAATTTCCTATGCTATTACAATAAACACCTGCGGGGATGGGGGAAATTAAAAGGCAGAAAAATAAGAGGGATCAATAATAAGTTTTAAACATCCTTGGACGCTTTTATCTTCCTCGAACCCTGATCGACTCTGAAAATTAAAAGAAAAATAATAGGGTGAGTGTAGGAGGGATTCATTGACCATTCGAGGCAAACCCTATTTTGGGCAAAAGGCAAAAATAAAAGTAAAATAATATTTAAATAGGAAAAGAATTAAACACTTAGCTTTTGATCCGATATGGCGCGTAATTGGAGGATACTGGGGTATCCCTGAAAATTTGCACAAAAGAAACGAATTTTTAGTGTATGAATGATCTACAAACCTTAATTGATCAAAGATCTATAAACCCTAAAAAGTTTACAAACCCTACCCTTGAACCTAACAGGTTTATTCAAGAAAACTTATTGTGACCTAAAGGGTTTGTAAGGCTAAAAAAATGCGTTAGTGGATAACACCTACCAATAGCAGGGATTCGTGTTCATGATGAAAATAAATAATTAAAATAAAAATCAGGGTTTTAAACATTAAATTATTACCCTAAAATAATCATTAGTAAAAAAAACCTTTTTTATTATAAAATAATTATTTTTTATGTTATGAAGAAAAAATCGAATCTTCGAATTACGTAAAATAAATAGTTATATACCTTTTATATAAAAAAAAGTTTTTAAAAGAAATAAGTTAAAAGAAAAATAAAATAACAAGGTAAATAAAAATAAAATAAAATAAATAAATAAATAAATAATAATAAAAAAAGAGAAAGGACTTAGCTGGTGATCTAGTGTGGTACATGGCTTAGAGAGCATGGTGTGCTTGCAATTTGAGAGGCGTTGGATCTGGCTTCATGTTGATCCAAGGGCTGTGATATGAGGGTAGATCATGGTCCTCTAATGAGGGTGGCGCGCTAGATCTACTGGCAAGCTACAACACACCAGTTATTAAAAAATAAGGTGTTGAGGACAGGATTTGATCCTAGTCCCTCAAGCTCACCACCAAGAAGCATTTGCCAAACGTGCTGCAAGTTAATTCTGATAATATACCATGCTATATTAAATAAGTATTAAAACTAAAGAAGATTGGGAAAGGTCAAAGCAAACGTTAGCCTGGGCCCCACGTGTGTAGCGTGAACCAATCAACAAGAGAGAGAGTGTTTGATCTTTTTACTGTCCAACAAGATCCTTCCACGCGTGATGAAAGAGAAAAGGAATTGTTGCCCAACGAATCATGTTTCACCATCGTGCCACGCATCCAACTCAGATCCCACGCCTACTGTTCATCATCCCCTTCAAATTACCTGCGGATTTTATTTCAAAATTTCCTGCGGAATTTGTTACGGAAATCCTTCGAAATAGAAAACCTGCAAGAACGTTGTTAACAAGAACAAAACATAACCCAAATCTATGTAAAATTGCACCCTGAGTCCCAATATGATGTTATTTTTGTCGTTTGAGGACCGTGGCTATGGATACGAATAGCCTAAAGTTTCGGCCTTCATCAATGGCAAGTGGTGGTTCAAACATCCTTGGACTCATGTGATCGTTGGGATCTTCTCTAAATGACTCAACAAACGTGTTAGAACATTCAAATTATGTTAAAGAGCCTCAACATGTAAAATACAAGAATCAAAAATAGGAATGAAATTGTAAATTATGATATATATATATATATATATATATATATATATATATATATATTCTATGTATGATCAATGCGAAATAATCATCTGGACTCACCATATGCTACCTCGGTAGTGGAATTAAATCGTTGTTTTCCTCTGAGTTACCTTGAAACCAAAGATGCAAGTGTGCCCTAGTTCCTTGTCACTTTGCAAGCTTGAAACCCTAACGTTTTCCACCAAATTTCGTCCCCTTATGGTCTCTGAATATTAGGTATATATGGAGGGAGAAAATTAGGTTAGTTTTTTTGTCTTGGGCTTCAAGTATTTTGAGAGAAAATTTTGAGTGAAAATCTTATCATATCCTTCTATTTTGGCCAAAACCTCTCCCTAAGTGTGATGGCACGAATTTGGATCCTATTGTATGAGTATTTGGGCCATTAGATGATTAAAATTGGATCCATACAATTTATCTTTATTATTTCTATAATTTTACTTAATTTATTTAGCTTTATAATAAATAAAAATCCAAATAAATTAACTAAAGGTCATAAAAATATGAAGACAAAAGTATAGGTCCCTTTTTATGTCACAAACATGTTTAGGATCCAAAACCTAGGCCCATTAAATCAAAAACACAAAAATAAGCAATTAGGGTTTCACACTTTTCTTGAGAATCGACCAACTTGTGCGAGCCATAACTCATTCAATTTTTTATGTATGGAGATGATCTAGGACTTTTTGGAAATCCCAAGATGTCCTCTACAAGCCACTTTGGAACATATTTTCCATTTGGAGATTTTATCTTGAAGATATGGCTCCAGACAAAAAACTGCTCTTTGCGATCTTCTAAAAGGACCTGTAATGTTTTGGCTTATATCTCTTATGCGGAAGCATTTCTTGACCTTGGGCCCAACATCAAAGTTGTAGAGAATTGAATTTCCTTGAGAATGAGCTTTGGTTGGGGAATTTCTAATAAAGTATGAGAGAGATATGATTAGTCAAAGTTGGATTGACTTTTATTTAGAAACTCTAATTTAGTAACTTGTACTTTTGTTGATTTCTGAGCTCTCCTTGATGAATCATGATCAACCTTTGGTCAAATGATGAATCTAATCATTAAAATGTTGGAGTTGACCAAAGACCAGGATCTTTGACTGTGTTTTGACCATAGTTTGACTTTTAGGTCAACCAGTCGATTATTGATTATATGAACCGTTGATTAAGCAATTTGATGAATCCAGGCTTGAAACTTGGCATGAGAAATCTATGAGGCATGTGAGAGGCCATGAAGTCCATTTGAAATATCAGAAGTTGATTGTACTTGGAGAGAACCAAAACCCTAGTTGAAGGCTTGTTGCTTAGGAGACAGGTTAGTGAGCCTAGTTCTGATATAGCCTTGAGCAATTAAAGATCATGTGAATCAAAATCCATTGAAATATGATGGGCAAATTTTGGGGTATGACAGCTGCCCCTGTTCAATCTTTTTAAACCTGAAGATATAGATTGGCATGTGTGCCTGTCGGAATCTGAAGGTAGAAGAGGATTGAACACTAGAATACCCAGGAATTTGCCCTGGCTGAAGCAAGGACTTTTACCTGAGACGGGCTTAAAGATGCCGCCCAAGTGTTGGAAAAGATGTACGAGACGGGCTTAAAGATGCCATCCGGGCGTTTTGATAGAAAATTTATCGGCGATGGGCTTATAGATGCCATCTGGATGTTGGGAATGTGAAGTGAATTAAATGTAGTGACTCTATTGTCGTGGCTCAATTGTTGTGATTCCATTAAAGTGACTCAGTTATCGGGATTCCGTTATCGTGACTCAATTGTCGTGATTCCATTATCGTGACTCTGTTGTCGTGACTCAGTTGTCGTGATTCCATTATCGTGACTCAGTTGTCGTGATTCCATTATCGTGACTCAATTGTTGTGACTCAGTTGTCGTGATTCCATTATCGTGACTCAGTTGTCGTGACTCAGTTGTCGTGATTCCATTATCGTGACTCGGTTGTCGTGACTCCGTTGTCGTGATTCCATTATCGTGACTCAGTTGTCGTGATTCCATTATCGTGACTCAGTTGTCGTGACTCAGTTGTCGTGATTCCATTGTCGTGACTCAGTTGTCGTGACTCAGTTGTCGTGATTCCATTATCGTGACTCAGTTGTCGTGATTCCATTATCGTGACTCAGTTGTCGTGACTCCGTTGTCGTGGTCTTTTCTGAATTGAGTGTTATGATTAAATCTTTGAATGTTGATCGTGTCAGCACCGTTCGTGGTGACTGAATTGAATTTTTGGAGATATTGTTTATCTGCTTGTACCAGTATTCAAAAAAAGTAAAGCTAGTCTCTATGCAATGTCATGATGCATGTATTATGTGATGAGTCTCTCAAAACAAATGAGAGACTTGTATGAGACGCTATATGCAATGTATGGATATGTATATGACATATGGTGCATGAATATGATTTATGCTATCTGGAGTGATTTTCTTGACTGAGAAAATAAATCTCTATGTATTTTGTGACTTTGGCGTCCGGTCTGGTTTTGAGGAAGTAAGTTGGGGATTTATGATTTCTGCTTGGGGATGACCATTTGAATGATTGATCTTGATGTAACCTAACTGGGGATAAGAGAGATGAATACCCCTATTTGGAGAAGAGAAAAAGTGTCGGGGAACCGACAATGTCGAAGATGTAAACTCCGTTTGAGGAACTAAGTCTTTGTTGGGACGAGAACCTTTGAAGGTATCTTCTTAATGATTACTCTTTGGGGATATTGTAACACCCTTCTAAAAACCCCCGCGAAAAAACATAATAATCAGAGTAATCATACAACAAGGATGTTACAATTAATAAAATAAAGAAAACTCCAAGACGTTTGTCATGCTTTATTAGAATTTAACCAATATCAAAACATGTGTTTAGCACAGCGGAAACTCATTTTAACAACGTTAAGAAACATATCCAAACAAATCAACAATACATAATCCATAACCAATGATGTAGACAATGTATATCAAGTAACGCTAAGACTATCGACCCCCAGTGTTACAAGATCAGAGCATGACCGACATGACTCCACATAACTGGATAAACTCTACGAGTCATCCTCACCGATCGCTTAAACCGCTACTTCAATCTGAAATCATCAAAGTAAGGGTGAGACTACATCATAATTAAATAGCATTATAAATCATTAGATATAGAATTTCATAAGCGATTATCCACCCTACTTAGCATATTCAGATTAATCAATTCATACCAATCACAAGCACAAGTCAATAGTATGCAACAATAACACAACACAATCATAACACCGGATTTCATCCTGACATGTCACAATTTATAAAAAGACCATGCAGACTCTTATGCATGTGGTACCATACATGGGATACACCCATCCAACTGATCTTTTTCATCACCAAGATACAGTTTAACCAGCACAAATTCCACACAATGGGAATTATGCCCACCATTTTGATCCACTTTCATCACCGGGATCCATCACCAAAAATGTATGCGAATGAATGCAACATATAACATGCTTACAACATCACCAATCCGATGTATCACATCGTCTCATTATCATCACCAATTCATCACCAAATAAGCATGCATTAGTTTTAGCATTCATACAAATATATCACACGCATACATATAAAACATCACCCAATAAATAATATAAACACGATACAAAACTCGGACCTTACGTCCATATCACCTATTCATCATATATAATTCACACCACATATAACGTCAAATCACAGTTATATCATTACAACATCACCACATTGTCACATTAACCAAATCATGCACACAATGTACAAAACACGCCATAAACGAAATAAATCAAGATTTTCAAAATAAAATCAAGTTATTGTTGTTTTCTTTAATTTATATCATAGAGTATTTAATTTAAGAAACAACGTTCAAAACGGCGTCTAAAACGGACTTACGGTTCAAAAATTAGAAGCTTTTAAAGTTAGAATAGTTTTCAAAAACATGCTGCTGGAATTTTGTACTGGAACCCGGTTCGTCCCACATGGGAACCGGTTCCTGGACCCAAAAATGCCATTTTTAAAGTTCTAACACAGTGGAACCCGGTTCCTCCCACATGGGAACCGGTTCCCACGAACCCAGTAGCTGAAAAACATGATTTTTAAGACTTTTATGCATCCCAAACACATACCAACTCATACCATTACGAAATTGGTCATCGATAACATCAAAATACTCCAAATACATGATTCTAATGCACAAAACAACATACCACAACACCATGTAACATTACTACATCATCAATTGCAGTCAATTCATCAAATCATACATGTCAGTGTTGGTATTTCACAAAACCTAACATCCCAAATAGAGATTCTAATCCCTTAATTCAATCCTATCATCATCAAAATCATAATACTACATAATTAGAGCAATCACCCCTTACCTCAGAGTCGAATCTTCGAAGGTCTTCTTCTTCTTTGGCTCTTCTCACTTTCACGTGTTCTTCCTTTCTCAGAGTCTGTCCCTTTTTCTTCTACCTCCTCTTTCCCAATTCCTTTTATTTTATGAAAAATAAAATAAAATATTATAATGGGCTTGCTTAGTTAACACCCCCCCTTCTGCTAACCACCACTCTAGCCCAATGGCTCTTAATCCATAATTCTACAATAATTCAACCAAATACAAAAATAATTCTAATTAATAATTTAATTTCCAATTAAATTAAAATTAGAAAATATGGGGTGTTACAACTCTCCCCCACTAAAAGAGTTTTCGTCCTCGAAAACATACTTCTAGTGAAAGTTCCAGATAGGAGGCCTTCATCTGACTCTCCCGTTCTCAGTTAACACTTTCTTAGTCGAACCTCAAAATTCATCTGACATAACCAACATAAGCATGCCCCATGCATTCAATCTCAGCTCATACGTCGCATTTGACCATTCAAAAGTATACCACTCGCTATATCACTAAAAGGTTAACAACGATAGAACATTTGAGGTACAACCCATACAATACGCCCGATCACTGAATAATATAATTACACAACCATAGTATGACCACCTCGATCAACACTGCAGTAAAGCATTCCATCTACCGATCGTACCAACCTTAGACACACCTTTCCATCCGAGCGATGAAATAATACATACACTTTTCACCAACTGCTTCCTTCAAGAGCTCGATAATAACATTCCTATACCATTGAATTTCAACCATCTGACTCCTCTCAAGTCATACCAGCAATTATCCAACACGTTATATTCCGCTTTTGCTGCACTATTTTAATTACTCATTACAATCATCATTACCAATTGGATTTCTCAGTTTTACCCAATTCCGACTCTCTTTATTCATTCGTTCAAGAATCCTTCTTTATCGTACATGGTACTAATCTACCACTTAGCAATACTTACTCACACTCAAAACAAGGTCCTGATTTACTTCCTCTATTTAAACATTCCAACCATCAGAATGAGTACACACAAGTAATTATAATCACACTCATCATCCTTAATATAACATTGCTTATAAAATAGCTCAAACTGAAGTCCGCTCTTCTCCAAGAATTAAATCAACTTCGTCCTTCATAGAGTATAATTCCCCATTATATCTGGAAATCTACAATAATACCTTACAACAGTACAAAATTATTATAGCATCATATAGTATACACTCATCGCCTTAACTTCGCTGAATACATACTCGTTAACTAAGTACATCCACAATAACATACTCATCATCTCGGCAATTATTCAAAAGAGTTCTAATTCTCTAGCACGACGTCCTTGCATCCACTAGATTCTAAATCTAACATATAGATCAATACATATTCTCTATGTAGGCTTCCGACATATAAATTCCTCACTGCCCACGAGTAGTACTCATAACACCACTCCACATCACACTTTCGTTGTGCGACTCTGATTACTTGTCTTAAGTCACCGTCCAATAAATTGCTCTCTTTCATATCCACTTCTTCATAAATTCACACAACATGGTGAGTGATTATTCTCACGGCTTAGTATCCATCATATCCTAAACCATTAAGGTAACATACAAGCTCATCCTATCTATATGATTCCGTCTACTATCAACAAGAGATTAAGGGTGATCAAGTCCTCAATTTGTCAATAGATAGCCGACAACCATATTTAAGCATAAACCGTCGTTACTACATAATAGTGTCCTTTCTGAGTTTGCACCCAAACTCATTAACATCGCCATAGTCTAATAATTCACTTTGAGTCTTTACAACTCGCACACTTCCCTCTCATTGGCTCTTGTCGGTGAGACACCAACGTCCAAATATTTTACACAATCCGCTTCGTAGTCACTTAGCATCACACACTTGTTAAGTACTTCCAAACTTCATAATCACTAGTACACTCGTACATTACTATTCATCTTGTTCCAAATTAAAATCCTCATCTTAGCAAAAGACCGCGACAACATTCATAACTCGAGGTTTCACTCTAAATCCCAAGACATCTTTTGCGCCCAAGTATCATTCCACTCGGAATCTCAACAAAGTCTTCCTCACACCAATAGGTGTAAGAAATCCTCTACAATTCTTCTTCTATACATGTCGTTGCTTTGGCATCACAAATACGACTTCAACCGTTCTCGAAGTTTGTTCCACCTTTCCTACTAATTCACGCCTCACTAAAATCCATCGGAACTCAAATCAAATTTATTATCGAACATCTCATCAACTTATTCCTCAACAACATACTCTACTCAATTTTGTTTCAAACAATCGTGGTAGTAGGCATTCCTATTCAATAAGTTTTACGCTTCCTTAACCAACTTCAGAATATCTCCTCATAGGATCAAAAGTTATGGGTTTTTAAAGTAGAAATAATTTTTCCAAAAACACACAGTAGAACCCGGTTCCTCCCACACAGGAACCGGTTCCTGGCTGCTTCCCATAACTCGTCTCTGATTTTTACTATGGGGAACCGGGTTGTCTCTATCTGAGAACCGGTTCCCAACAACCCAAAATTCCCAAGCCTATGTTTTTATAATGGGAACACATTTCTAACAAGTTTTAAATATCAAATGACAACATATGTCATGGTTATTAAGTCAGCTTCGCAATGCCCCAAACGGCACTTAAATCAGACACTCGGATCTCAAGATATGAATTTTCCAATCGTTGTCCGAAATTGCAACACTGACGCCATGCAGCGACACCTTAAATGATATTTCCAAAACTCCTCAAATGGTACACTTAATTCCTAAAATTGCTTCTCAACAAATCTTTTAATTATTCCTTCAATCCGTTCAACTCTGACACTGACATCTTGTGTCGTACCAACAAACAAGTCTAGTTCTAAGAGCACGCGTAACCGCAACTTCACCTCTTTCCAACATCATCCTGTCACAATTAAATATTTACAGCTGCTGCAACCATTTTTATAATAAAGTTCATCTCTTTAGCTTTCCGATGCTTCAAACGGAACTCAAATCGGATGTCCAGAACTCTAGTTATGAATTTTCGAAGTTCTGCAGCTATTCAGCAATTTTCTGGCGTTTTGCTTACGAAAATTTCACTCCAAAATTCATTCTCTTCAACTCGATCATATTCCAAACAGCCCCTTATCACATCTCTTCACTTCCAAACATTCTTATAACTTAAGCAACACATCCCATTGCCGAAGTGCGATTTCTGAAACATACGGCAGCAATCCTCTCTGCAAACTTGCAGCTAAACCTCTTCCGAGACGCACGGCTACTCAACTGACAACTTCGCAGCCCATCAGCAAGGCTGATATATTTCACTTCCTAATTTCCTCTCCTACAAATATTCATCAATTACCTCTAATCATCTTCCTTCAAGACGTTCCAACTTAACTACCAGTCAAGTCCTAATTTCAAGTCACCTTCGATTCGGAAAACAACAACTCCAACAACGCTTGCACGATTGCCAACAACAGCCTACTGAATCAATCGTCTTATAACTGAAACATAACCGAGAAGCCAAGCTTCTCCCCCACTTGTTTCAAACCAACTTCCGCAACAAACAACCAAGTACCGACAGTGATTCACTCACATGTCACGTACCAAGGGATAATATGCCGACAGTATTCAACTGTCGTGCAACTCAACTGACTCTACAATTAGCCGGACGGACCGACCTGCTCTGATACCACTATTGTAACACCCTTCTAAAAACCCCCGCGAAAAAAACATAATAATCAGAGTAATCATACAACAAGGATGTTACAATTAATAAAATAAAGAAAACTCCAAGACGTTTGTCATGCTTTATTAGAATTTAACCAATATCAAAACATGTGTTTAGCACAGCGGAAACTCATTTTAACAACGTTAAGAAACATATCCAAACAAATCAACAATACATAATCCATAACCAATGATGTAGACAATGTATATCAAGTAATGCTAAGACTATCGACCCCCAGTGTTACAAGATCAGAGCATGACCGACATGACTCCACATAACTGGATAAACTCTACGAGTCATCCTCACCGATCGCTTAAACCGCTACTTTAATCTGAAATCATCAAAGTAAGGGTGAGACTACATCATAATTAAATAGCATTATAAATCATTAGATATAGAATTTCATAAGCGATTATCCACCCTACTTAGCATATTCAGATTAATCAATTCATACCAATCACAAGCACAAGTCAATAGTATGCAACAATAACACAACACAATCATAACACCGGATTTCATCCTGACATGTCACAATTTATAAAAAGACCATGCAGACTCTTATGCATGTGGTACCATACATGGGATACACCCATCCAACTGATCTTTTTCATCACCAAGATACAGTTTAACCAGCACAAATTCCACACAATGGGAATTATGCCCACCATTTTGATCCACTTTCATCACCGGGATCCATCACCAAAAATGTATGCGAATGAATGCAACATATAACATGCTTACAACATCACCAATCCGATGTATCACATCGTCTCATTATCATCACCAATTCATCACCAAATAAGCATGCATTAGTTTTAGCATTCATACAAATATATCACACGCATACATATAAAACATCACCCAATAAATAATATAAACACGATACAAAACTCGGACCTTACGTCCATATCACCTATTCATCATATATAATTCACACCACATATAACGTCAAATCACAGTTATATCATTACAACATCACCACATTGTCACATTAACCAAATCATGCACACAATGTACAAAACACGCCATAAACGAAATAAATCAAGATTTTCAAAATAAAATCAAGTTATTGTTGTTTTCTTTAATTTATATCATAGAGTATTTAATTTAAGAAACAACGTTCAAAACGGCGTCTAAAACGGACTTACGGTTCAAAAATTAGAAGCTTTTAAAGTTAGAATAGTTTTCAAAAACATGCTGCTGGAATTTTGTACTGGAACCCGGTTCGTCCCACATGGGAACCGGTTCCTGGACCCAAAAATGCCATTTTTAAAGTTCTAACACATTGGAACCCGGTTCCTCCCACATGGGAACCGGTTCCCACGAACCCAGTAGCTGAAAAACATGATTTTTAAGACTTTTATGCATCCCAAACACATACCAACTCATACCATTACGAAATTGGTCATCGATAACATCAAAATACTCCAAATACATGATTCTAATGCACAAAACAACATACCACAACACCATGTAACATTACTACATCATCAATTGCAGTCAATTCATCAAATCATACATGTCAGTGTTGGTATTTCACAAAACCTAACATCCCAAATAGAGATTCTAATCCCTTAATTCAATCCTATCATCATCAAAATCATAATACTACATAATTAGAGCAATCACCCCTTACCTCAGAGTCGAATCTTCGAAGGTCTTCTTCTTCTTTGGCTCTTCTCACTTTCACGTGTTCTTCCTTTCTCAGAGTCTGTCCCTTTTTCTTCTACCTCCTCTTTCCCAATTCCTTTTATTTTATGAAAAATAAAATAAAATATTATAATGGGCTTGCTTAGTTAACACCCCCCCTTCTGCTAACCACCACTCTAGCCCAATGGCTCTTAATCCATAATTCTACAATAATTCAACCAAATACAAAAATAATTCTAATTAATAATTTAATTTCCAATTAAATTAAAATTAGAAAATATGGGGTGTTACAGATATGACCCTGTGTAACCGGCTTTGTGGGAAGGCATGAATGCTTTGAATATTGCCCCCAGTGATTTATAGCTCTTGCCATTCCTGGACTTATATTGATTAGGACACACCACTGAGTATTGATCAAGATGTCAAACTGGACTTGCATAGATTTACCCCTGCTAGTAGGGACTTTTGGAAAGATTCGCCTCGCGAGGACTTTATGAGATGTGCACTATGGGCGACATGCCCCTAGTAATCATAGGCCCAAGACAATGTCCCATGTTGATTGGGAAGTAGCTTCCGATCTACTTGGATGCACGCCCTTGATTGTTTTGGCATTTGAGAGATTCTTGAAATCTTGACTTGATTGCCCCAGGTTGAGTGGTCGAAGCATGTCATGCCCCTTGTATTCATTGACTTCTAATCATTTGAGTCAGTTATAAGAGATGTTGTTACCGAGATGGTTTCGTTTGTCCGGATGACTTTTAGTCATTAGTCATACCCTGTGCAGATTCTTTCTGATGCTAACACTTGAAATTATGTAGCAGAATATGTTTAATAATGAAATCATGAGATGCAATGCATATGTCTGTCTTGTTTTTTTGAAAGCATTACAAAAGAAGATGTAAAAAGCGTGATGTTTATAAAACGTGATGTTTGTAAAAGGAGATATCAACTCAACTTTTATGGCAAACCTTAAGGAGTCAGGATACCTTTTTGGTGACAGTGTGCTTTCGAACTAACCATGCTTCTGTTAGGACTTTCAAGGGTTGTAACGTGGCTTGGTTCACGATTTAAGAAACAAAGGATAATGGCTCAAAAATATATTTATACCCATCCCAATCTTCGTGATGTTCTTTGATCCTATGCTCAGTTAACTTTGCGTTTAAGTCTTAGAAAAGCTTTGAAGTCGTAACATTGACATTTGATGATGGTTTCAGCATCGACAGTTTATTTGGACAGGCAGTCCTCATTTTTTGTAATTTTTTTTTCGAGGATTTGTAGTGACCTCTTTTTTGACATTGATTTTGTTATTCCTAACTTTTGCCTGAACTGTTTATTTTGAGGTTACAGTCAGCGGGATGTTTCGATCTTTGATAAGTCCCCTTCATAGGTTTTGACTTAATAGCTTTTTCTTTTGATAAATGTTGACTGCCTGACTTAATGGTTACGGGAATCCATCACTATTTGTGTAGGCAACGACTAGTATAATTAAGTTAACTGAGTAACTACCCTGCCCCAGGTTATGATCAAGAGTTTTAATTTGTATAAGAAAGAAACTTCTACTCCTTAGGCTCAAAAGGGGTTGGCAAGGGATTAACATCCTTATATCTCCACTGTTTAGGAATTGAAACAATGCCTGTACATCGTCAGCATAGTCCGTTCAAAAGCATACTGTATGAGGTTGCAGTATCTTTTTTGTCATCCTCCCTCGAAAGGCGTACAGCTTTAGCAGGAGTTGAAAGTCACAAAACAAAACAGAGTAAAGACACGGTTTAAATGAGTGATAACGAAATAATTTATTCAAGACAAACATATGCAATGCACTGATGATGATTATGAAAACAGATAATTTCTATCATAATTCGAATGTTTAAACAAACAGAATAGAAAATTGCAAATGACAGTAAAACTAATGATCTGAAAGTCCCTCCTTCTAGCCATCCACATCATAAGCAGTTACTTTAAGATTCTCAGGAGGATCAATTCAATTTCCCCAGCATCGATCATATCTTGGATCTTGTTCCTCAATGTCCAGCAGCTATTCGTATCGTGACCAGGACTATCAGAATGATATGCACACCTCACATTGGGATTATAACTGTCATACCCCAAAATTTACCAAGTATAATCCACATCTTCTAATTTATTAAGGGTGTTAAAAGTTAAGAGCCATAGGGTTTAATATATCTATTATTAAACTCGATCTCTTATAAAATTCTCTTATAAATTGTTCGAAATAAAATTGAGGTGTGAATAGCAAACATGGAAATCCAATTTGTTTTGGGCCTATTTGTTCCCCCATCATTTAATCATTCTTTAACAAATAATTACTAACTATTAGTGTTAGTATTATTATTAACTTTATTAATCTAATCATTTTTATTAGGATTTTTATACATTGTTAGGATTATTAGTATTATTTTTAATATTAGTGTTATTAGGATTAGTGTTAGTATTATAGTTAATTAAGAGTTTTATTTTAATTAGGCTTAGTTTATTAACCATATTATCAGGTTTGGGTTTTTTTATCATTTCGATATTATATTTCTTTTACTAACATTTGTATTTTATTATTTACTAATTTTTATTATTATTAGCTATTGATATTTTAATATTCAATTAATTATTAGGATTGTTAGTGTTAGGATTATCATTAGTTTTTATTATTATTAACTATTATTATTATCAAATATTATTATTACTAATTATTATTATTAGGATTATCTTTAGGATTATTAGATTTAGTTTCAATAGGCCCATTAGGTAAAAAGAACAAAAACCTAAAATAGACTAATATAAAGAGAAGGGGAAAGGGGGCTGTAAAGGAGGGGGAGCCGAAAAGAGACATAAAAAAGAAAACGGAGAAGAAGAATGTGAACACACTTGCAGCGTAATAGGTAATGCATGGTGACTTGCAACCACGACCTTCTGGGTTCGATCCCCAGGATTGTAGTTTTATTTTCTCAGTTATTTGAACATAATCTGGTGCGTCTCCCGTGCGTGGCTCACCATACGGCCTCACAGCATAACCACATGATCTTCAAAAATTCCAGATCGAACGCTCTGGAATGCAAGCGTACCATGTACATTCAGGGAGCAGCCACGCATGAAATCTGGTTTGAATTAACATTTTAATATAGTTTTAATATATATTGTTTGTTGGGTATGGTTTAGACAGCAAAGGTGTGTGGCACAAGTGGTTGGAGGAGAAAGGTGTGACTAGGATGTATGCAGTTCGATTCTTGGCCCCTGCAATTTTTTTCCGAATTAATTTCCATACGAAGATCCCATGTACACAGGCTCATCAGGAGTAGGATACACATTCAGGCAGCCACCATCAGATCTTTTATAATCCAGATCTAACGCCCAACGACAGGAGGCATACCATGGACGCTCAGGAGTCACGAACACAACGACAGGAGGCATACCATGGACGCTCAGGAGTCACGAACACAGGATTATTACCAGTTTTTTTATATATATAATTTAATTATTTTTATTGTATAATTATTTAGATTAAATGTTATGTTTAATTTAATTAAGTTATTTAGTTAGGGTTAGGAATTTAAATTAGTATTAGGCCATAATTAGGATATGATTAATATTAGGACTTTTCCCGATTATTTCAATTACTCGATTTAATTGATTTAATTATTTAATTGTTAAAAATCACAAAACCCTATAAAGATGTAAGTATTAGGGTTTGCCCAATCCCACTGCCATTTGGCAAAAATATTAATTCGATTAATTCTTGAATAATTCTCTCCTTGACCCGACTAAAGCTATTAGTCGCATTAGACGAGAGATAAAAAATATATAATTTAAAATACATTTAATTTGCTGCCCGCGACAATCGAATCTATCGATCCGAGTAACCAGCAATGCCCCCATTAATCCGTTAGCTATACTGATCAATTCTATTGATCATCGCATCTAACGGTGACATATTAAATCAGGGTTGTACGCCCAAACATTCAAAACACACTAAACCACGTAACTACAGATTTCCATCTCTGCGATTTTCAAATCTACGATAAGGTAATTCAAAATACCTTCGAACTTCGCATTTCAAAAACTACGATAGGCCATTCAAAAAGCCTTCAAACACCTCCATATCAAATTCTAAGGCGTACAACCCTATGCCCGAACTATGTTGACTCTGATTCTCCATAAGGAGATACGTAGGCACTTGGATAACCAAGGCGAGTCCCCCTCCCTAAAATCTCAATTCAGTTCAAATCTCATTTTTGCCCTTTTCACTTCATTAGCTATTAACCTCTATAATTTTAGCCACAAACCTTTACTTTAAGATCAAACCTTAGGAAAGAGTTGAGGGTGCCTAACACATTCCCTCAACCTGATTATAATAACTTACCCCGATCTCTAAACTGCGTAGGGTTTCCTATTCGCCCTTCAGAATAGGTGGTGACTCTAAAAGTTTAATTTTAGGGCAGGTTGCTACAATAACTACGAGCAGAAGTACTAGGATTCTTAGGGGGATCCTTTAAAGTGATCATCTCTGAGTTCAATAGGTGTTGTAATGCTTGAGCCAGTGACATATTGATCTTTGTGAACTGACGCCTAGGCGTGTCTTGCTTGTTTTGACAACCTTTTTGAGGTGTCGGTGTGGAGATCAGAACTTCCCCAACAGAATGGTCATGGTTACTCCTTTTTTGACCGTATACCTCATTTGACTCTGACTTCCCATTGGGATGCTTCTTTGTAACGCTTGAGGATGTAGCGGTTTGAATCTTACCACTTCGGATGCCATTCTCGACACGTTCCCCAGTCAGTATAAGTTCAGTGAATCCAGATGATGAGCTTCCCAGCAAATGACTATAGAAAGGGCCGGTCAGTGTACTCATGAATATATCTACCAACTCTCTGTCAGCTAAGGGAGGTTGAACTCTTCCAGCCAGGTCTCTCCACTTTTGAGCATACTCCTTGAAACTTTCGTTAGAACCCATGGACTTGCTTTGTAGTTGCATGCGGGTTGGCGCGAGATCAGCATTGTATTGGTATTGCACATAGAAAGCAGTTGCCAAATCTTCCCATGTATTAATGTTGGCACCGTCCAGTTGATAGTACCATTCGAGTTGAGTTCCAGATAAGCTCTCTTGGAAGAAGTGGATCCACAGCTTCTTATCAGCAGTATGAGGCTGAGTCTTCCTCACATAGGATTTCAAGTGCAGTTTAGGACAAGAGACTCCATCATACTTAGCAAAGATCGGAGTCTTGAATTTCGGGGGAATAATAACCCCTGGGATAAGTCCTAGTTCTTCAAAGTCTAGCCCGGGTACCTTTTGAATTTCCATGGCCTTCATACATTCTTCCAGCAACTTGTATTTGTCATGAGGATGTTCCTCCTCATGGTAATAGTCCTCTTCTTCTTTGGAGGGCTTGGCAGAATCATGGTTACTTTTTGCGTCTGTTTTGATACTAGCATCATCTTGTTCTTTGTCGTCACTGTCTTCAGAGACTTCGGCATCCCTGAGTTGCAAGATTGGTCTAAGCCTTTTCCCCAGAGTCTTCTTGCCGTTCTTCTTCTTTTTAGTCAGCACGGTTTTCATCTCTTCTTGCCTCTTGGCTAAGTTCAGAATCAAGGCTTGGAACTCAGCATTCTGAGCCTGAAGTTCTTTGACTGATTGCTCGAGATTCATGATGCTGAAATAAACAGCGAGAAAGGATGAGAAACCTGTTATGGAAACCTGTTATGCGATGTTATGAATGCAGATGCAATGTTTTCAAGGATCTTTAGGAATTTAGTTAATAACATTAGAAAATGATCTAGTCGCGTCTTCGTTTGAAGAACTCTGATTCTTGGACGTTCTTCTATGGGAATCAAGCTCACCATATCCAGTGGGTCATAGCCTCTGATTCGGGCTACCTCTGAATTTGAAGGTACATGGCTAGAGGAAAATAAATCCTCTTTGCCCCTTGCTAGGTACCGAGTCTCTGAATTGGAAGTTATGTGGCTAGAGGAAAATAAATCCTCTTGCCCCTTGATAGGTATCGCGTCTCTGAACTGGAAGGCATACGGCCGAAGGAAAATAAATCCTTTTGCCCCTAGATAGGAATTTAGTCCTTGATAAGAGCACCTGAAATTGTGCGCCCTAAATCCCTAAGATCCTTGAAAGGGTTAGTTAACATGCAATGTTATGATGTCATGATGTTATGCGAATGCAATGCGTCAGGCAAAAACGTAAGGTAATAAGGACAAACAAGTCCTACAAGGAAATCCTGCAAAGAAACCAAAGGGTTAGTAACACACACAAGCAAGTCACACAAGTGTCCTTAGGTTTAGGGGCTTGCATGAAGTTCGTAGGTAAGTACCCTCCCCACTGAAGTTTAGTTGGTTCAACCTGTCCTAGAATAGTAACCGGGTTCTATGGTGCTCATATCCCTGATCTTTCTCGCGGGCATTGTCTCAACATGGCACTCGATCGGCCAGCCAAAAGCATCCCTAGAGTCCAATCTCAATGAGTGTAGCATCGAGTATCAACCGGCTTCAGTCAGGAATCCAAAGCCAGCCATCTCGCTACTTCCTATAGGCCAAAGTCAAGTTCAACTAAGGTTCTAAGGGAGAATTAGTGCTTATGACACCACGCGGTAGCCAAATGTCTCCTCGATCACTTTCAAGGGCCATCAGGACAAACCAAAGTGTCGCACTAACGGTGGCCACCAGTTCAACCATAACGATACATGTCGTACAGCCTCCCTGGTCTCTTGCCACATACCTAAGGTACACTAGATCCGGGTGTAGGATCTTTCACACAGTAGAATACCCAAAACAGCCTTTAAAAATAAAGCAAACAAATCAAACAATTTTAAAGTGAATCCTAAACTTTAAGGTAACCCCTCTTTTATTCGAAAGCATCCCCAGCAGAGTCGCCAATTCTGTAATACGGTGAACTGACTTTATTTGAAATGTGCGGTAAGCAAGAGTCGCCACCGACTTTTATTTTATCCAATTTTAGGAAAGGCTAAAAGAATAGAAAAAAACCTTTTGAAAAGATTTTGAGTTCGAGGGTAAGTTATACAAAGGGAAGGTTTAAGGCACCCTTTGCATCCATGGTTATACATGGGCTCTTAATTGCTTAGCTCACTTTGTTTTCAAAAATGTTCGAAATGTTTGAAAAGTAGGGTGTGATTAGAAAAAGATTCGTTAAGGACTTTAGCTTGTAAATAAGCGTAGCCTTGTTTTGAAAGTGTTTGAAAAAGAGTAGGAAAATATTTTGATTTGAATTTAGAGCAAGCAATTAGTAGCAACTACCCTAAGTTTTGAAATTTGTTCTTTTAGCTTTTCAGGGCGAAAGGGTCTATCCATACCATGAGAGGGCAGGAAGTCTTTCAATTGGATTTGAAAAAAAGGGTCGTCGAAGTTATCGTTCGCCACAAGACTGTCCCTTGCCATAAAGAGGGCAGGTAGTCTAAGGGAAGGATATAATAGTCATTTTATCTTTTTAGGCATCATGCGAGGATACCTTAGCAATTGGGACAATTATTCTTTATAAGGAAACCTCGAGGGAGTTTCAATAACTTTGAAGGCAACAGGCAACATTGCTTTAGGTATCCTCGGAATCGAGGGACTTGACTATTTTTAGGCAACAATAATAAGGCAACAAGAGGGATTACCCTAAAGGTGTGTGGGTGCAACAATCATGGGGTTAACTTTGATTACATTTATCTTGTAATTAGGTGATCTACGTTCAATTCATGGTTATCATTCCCTAAATTACTAACCACACAATTAAAATAAAATAAAAACATAAATAAAATTTCCTACGCTATTACAATAAACACCTGCGGGGATGGGGGAAATTAAAAGGCAGAAAAATAAGAGGGGTCAATAATTAGTTTTAAACATCCTTGGACGCTTTGATCTTCCTCGAACCCTGATCGACTCTGAAAATTAAAAGAAGAATAATAGGGTGAGTGTAGGAGGGATTCATTGACCATTCGAGGCAAACCCTATTTTGGGCAAAAGGCAAAAATAAAAGTAAAATAATATTTAAATAGGAAAAGAATTAAACACTTAGCTTTTGATCCGATATGGCGCGTAATTGGAGGATACTGGGGTAACCCTGAAAATTTGCACAAAAGAAAAGAATTTTTAGTGTATGAATGATCTACAAACCTTAATTGATCAAAGATCTATAAACCCTAAAAAGTTTACAAAACCTACCCCTGAATCTAACAGGTTTATTCAAGAAAACTTATTGTGACCTAAGGGTTTGTAAGGCTAAAAAAATGCATTAATGGATAACACCTACCAATAGCAGGGATTAGTGATCATGATGAAAAGAAATAATTAAAATAAAAATCAGGGTTTTAAACATTAAATTATTACCCTAAAATAATCATTAGTAAAAAAAACCTTTTTTATTATAAAACAATTATTTTTTATGTTATGAAGAAAAAATCGAATCTTTGAATTACATAAAATAAATAGTTATATAACATTTATATAAAAAAAAGTTTTTAAAAGAAATAAATTAAAAGAAAAATAAAATAACAAGGTAAATAAAAATAAAATAAATAAATAAATAAATAAATAATAATAAAAAAAGAGAAAGGACTTAGCTGGTGATCTAGTGTGGTACATGGCTGAGAGAGCATGGTGTGCTTGCAATCTGAGAGGCGTTGGATCTGGCTTCGTGTTGATCCAAGGGCTGTGATATGAGGGTAGATCATGGTCCTCTAATGAGGGTGGCGCGCTAGATCTGTTGGCAAGCTACAACACACCAGTTATTAAAAAATAAGGTGTTGAGGACAGGATTCGATCACAGTCCCTCAAGCTCACCACCAAGAAGCATTTGCCAAATGTGCTGCAAGTTAATTCTGATAATATACCATGCTATATTAAATAAGTATTAAAACTAAAGAAGATTGGGAAAGGTCAAAGCAAACGTTAGTCTGGGCCCCACGTGTGTAGCGTGAACGAACCAATCAACAAGAGAGAGAGAGTGTTTGATCTTTTGACTGTCCAACAAGATCCTTCCACGCGTGATGACAGAGAAAAGGAATTGTTGACCAACGAATCATGTTTCACCATCGTGCCACGCATCCAACCTTCAAATTACCTGCGGATTTTATTTCAAAATTTCCTGCGGAATTTGTTACGGGAAATCCTTCGAAATAGAAAACATGCAAGAACGTTGTTAACAAGAACAAAACACAACCCAAATCTATGTAAAATTGCGCCATGAGTCCAAATATGATGTTATTTTTGTTGTTTGAGGACCGTGTCTATGGATACGAATAGCCTAAATTTTCGGCCTTCATCAATGGCAAGTGGTGGTTCAAACATCCTTGGACTCATGTGATCGTTGGGATCTTCTCTAAATGACTGAACAAACGTGTTAGAAAATTCAAATTATGTTAAAGAGCCTCAGCATGTAAAATACGGGAATCACAAATAGGAATGAAATTGTAAATTATGATATATGCATTCTATGTATGATCAATGCGAAATAATCATCTGGACACACCATATGCTACCTCAGTAGTGGAATTAAATCGTTGTTTTCCTCTAAGTTACCTTGAAACCAAAGATGCAAGTGTGCCCTAGTTCCTTGTCACTTTGCAAGCTTGAAACCCTAACGTTTTCCACCAAATTTTGTCCCATTATGGTCTCTGAATATTAGGTATACATGGAGGGAGAAAATTAGGTTAGTTTTTTGGTCTTGGGCTTCAAGTATTTTGAGAGAAAATTTTGAGTGAAAATCTTATCATATCCTTCTATTTTGGCCAAAACCTCTCCCTAAGTGTGATGGCACGAATTTGGATCCTATTGTATGAGTATTTGGGCCATTAGATGATTAAAATTGGATCCATACAATTTATCTTTATTATTTCTATAATTTTACTTAGTTAATTTAGCTTTATAATAAATAAAAATCCAAATAAATTAACTAAAGGTCATAAAAATATGAAGACAAAATTATAGGTCCCTTTTTATGTCACAAACATGTTTAGGATCCAAAACCTAGGCCCATTAAATCAAAAACACAAAAATAAGCAATTAGGGTTTCACACTTTTCTTGAGAATCGACCAACTTGTGCGAGCCATAACTCATTCAATTTTTCTCGTATGGAGATGATCTAGGAATTTTTGGAAAGCCCATGATGTCCTCTACAAGCCACTTTGGAACATATTTTCCATTTGGAGATTTTATCTTGAAGATATGGCTCTTGACAAAAAACTGCTTTTTGCGATCTTCTAGAAGGACCTGTAATGTTTTGGCTTATATCTCTTATGCGGAAGCATTTCTTGACCTTGGGCCCAACATCAAAGTTGTAGAGAATTGAATTTCCTTGAGAATGAGTTTTGGTTGGGGAATTTCTGATAAAGTATGAGAGATATATGATTAGTCAAATTTGGATTGACTTTTATTTAGAAACCCTAATTTAGTAACTTGTACTTTTGTTGATTTCTAAGATCTCCTTGATGAATCATGATCAACCTTTGGTCAAATGATGAATCTAATCATTAAAATGTTGGAGTTGACCAAAGACCAGGATCCGTGACTGTGTTTTGACCATAGTTTAACTTTTAGGTCAACTAGTCGATTATTGATTATATGAACCATTGATTAAGCAATTTGATGAATCGAGGCTTGAAACTTGGAATGAGAAATCTATGAGGCATGTGAGAGGCCATGAAGTCCATTTGAAATATCAGAAGTTGACTATCCCTCTTGGAACAATGATTTCAGACATTCTGATTGAGAGTGGCTTGATAGAAGTTCTGAGAGCAACTGGCTCATCTAAGAACTTGAGTGTTATCCAAGGAGTTATTCTGAATGCTCATTCTCTAAAAAGGATGCAGCTGATTGAAAAGGTGACCACTCCCTTAACAATGTTTCCAGATATTCTGACTAGAAGAAATCCTGTTGTGAGTTTCTCTCACATGTTCAAAGAGGAGCTAGACAAATCTGTTAAGCGCTATCTGAAGTCATGTGTTAAAGCACAAACTTCTGTTGATCCTGCCTGGATTCGAGGAAGAACTCTTCCATCCCTGGATGAGTTGAGAAAGAAGGAAAAGAAGAAGAAAGAAAAGAAATTGAAGAGAAAGGCCATATAAGAAGGACCTGATGCTAAGCAAGCAAAGAAGCAGAAGAAACCTAGAGAGTCTCTCAAAGTAAAACGAACTGATGAACAGCTTGAGAAGCTCATTCATAAAGTTTACCACTCTTCTGACCGTCCCCCTCAGAAAGAGCCTCCTCCTTCTGCTATTTCATCCTCTTCCACCACCACAAACATAAACCAACCACTTCTTTCTATACCTGTTCTAAACCCTCAACCACAAAATGCTACCTTTCCCCATCTTCCTTCTGAAAATATTCTCTCAACCACCTCCACCACAGATTCTTCATCCTCCTTAACCTCTTCTACCATCCCTGCTTTGTTCTCAAGAGAATCTAAACCCTACAGTCTTCTTTACCCGGACTATTGTTTCACTTTCAATCCTCCTGAACCCTCTATTAATGCTTGCTATGACTTGTTGATGTCTAAGGTCAGAACTTGTTTGGAGACTCTGAAAGCTGCTCATTAGTCAAAATGGATCATGTTGCTATTCGCAAAGCGTGGAAAACTTTCAAGAAGGATATTCAGACTGATCTTCTGAACATCCAGAAGAGATGCTTGGCTGAAAGTACTGGATCTTCTGGTTACTTTTTGGATTTAGATGATGGTAAGTACTATCATCCTATCACAAGCTGGAAATCTCTTGAAGAGAAGGAATTCGTTGATGAGCTCGAGGAGGTGCATCCACTTGCTATGGTTGTGTGAAAGCCTCGTTACAATGTTCTGACTAGAGACTTTCAGTCCATATTCAACTGGCTAAGGGAGAATCCCTCTGAGAAAGCGCCAAATATGGTATATCCAGAAGTTGAATACCCATCAGAACCTGCTGCTTCTACACCTCCAAAGAATTTGGATGAAATTCTTTTGGCTTTAGAGACTTCAGAAGCTGAAATCCCTTCTCCCGTTTATGCTGAAGCTGCTTCTGAATCAGAAGTTGATGCTGAGAACCAAGAAGCTGAAACTCAAGATGCTGAGAATCATCCTGCTATGCAACCTCCTCTTAAGTAAAATCAAGCTGATGTTCTCATGCTCGATGCTGCCGTTGAGAATCCTCTGATGGACAATAGCTTTGATGCTTCTTTTGCTGGACCTTCTGTTCAAATGAACACCATGAAGGCTCTTCAACATAATCAAGCGGATCTTGCTTCTCGTCTGGACAAGCATGAGGATACTCACAAGGAGTTCAGATCTTTTATGAAGACGTAGACAGAACGCACTGCTTAGATTCAAAACCTTCTGACTAAGATAGCTTCTAAGCTAGGCTAGTCGTAGTGTGTCTTGGTCTTAGATGTTTTCTTGTTTCTTGCATCTGCTTCTATTCCTCTTGTACTTCTGATATATTTTGTTAATCAATGAAATATTATCTTCTTCACTTTTTGTGTCTTTTATCATCTGAATCTTTTAAATGTTTTTTGATGTTATGACAAAAAGGGGGAGAAACATGATAATTGATTTGATTTATTATATCAGTTGCTGGGATTAAGTCTCAACATTCCTAACATTATTTGCAAGTTCTATGTCTTTGAGATTTTTTGCAGGATTGAAGATATTCTAAAAAAAGCTCAACACGAGAAGCAAATACATGGGGAAAAGCAATTCTATAAAGAAGCATGGTCTTAGAAAATTGAAGCAAGCTTAGTGCTGTGAAGCTTCAAGATCAGAAGCAAGAAGAATGTTTTGATATTCTCTTTGAAGAATTACTCTGATACATTTTCTTCTCTCATTTGCTCTGATATATGTTCTTTCTTAAAAGAATGCTCTGATCCATTCATGCTCTGATTATTTTCGTCTAGTATGCTCTGAAATATTTCAGGATGTAAAGATGCTTTGATGATGCTCTAATACATTCAAGAATGTTCTGATACAATTAAGCATGCTATGATTCAAGAAGAAATTCAAAGCTCTGAAGCTGTCCTACGGAAGCAAGAAGCAGAAGCTCTGAATGTTCTGAAGTTCTAGGCATAGTGAACGTCTCTACCGAAATGAAAAATACTCAGGGAAATCTTTTATGTATAAATTCTTCTAGTATTTATTTCAGGGGGAGATTGTTAATCTCAGGGGGAGACATATTCACACACTCTGATTATATGCTTATGTTATATCTGTGTAATTGTCTTTTGTCATCTGATATTCTGATTGCTAATTCATATCAATTATATATGTTTTTGTCATCATCAAAAAGGGGGAGATTGTTAGAACAAGATTTGTTCTGATCAATATTCTTGTTTTGATGATAACAATGTATATGAATTTTGTATAAGACAATGTGGTACTCTAATCCTTTACATTTTCCATTTAAGGAAATATATAAAGAGTATGCACAATTCAGCGCAAGAAGAACTGACTCAGAAGGTTCAAAATTGCAACATCAGAACATGCTCTCGCAAGACATCAGAAGATGGTCAAGCAGAATCAGAACATGGTCTATGAAGCATCAGAAGAACATGAGTTCAGAAGCAGAAGCACTGATGTTCTCATGGTATCACGCTCAAGCACTTCAAAGTCAGAAGACAAGAAGATGCTCTGCACCAAGCTGTTTGACTCTAATTATTCAAACGTTGTATCTACAAACATCAGATCAGAAGCAAGTACAAGATGACAGGCTACGCTGACTGACAAAAGGAACGTTAGAAGCTACTAAAGGCAAAGTCAGTAAAAGCAGCAAAAGCAAGGCTCGAGGTAGTTGATAAAAGTGTGAAACATTAAATGCAGAGCTATATGATACACGCAACGCATTAAATGCTCTCAACGGTCATCTTCTCAAAATGCCTATAAATATGAAGTTCTGATCGGAAGCATTATAACAACTCTTGAAAAATACTGAAACGCTGCTGAATTCATTACTCACGAAATTCATCTTCAACCTCACAACAATTATAATATTTAGTGAGTGTTAAGCTTAGAACTTAAGAGAAATATCACGGTTGTGATTATAGCTTTCTAAGAAGCAATTCATACTCTTGTAACATTTATTTTACATTGATTGTAAAAGGTTCCTAGAGTGATCAGTGAGATCAGTAGACTCTAGAAGACTTAGAAGTTTCTAAGTGGTGTATTCCTAGAGTGATCACGTTGTGATCAGTATACTCTAGAAGACTTAGAAGGTCTCTAAGTGGAAAACCATAGTAATCAAGATTGATTAGTGGATTAAATCCTCAGTTGAGGTAAATCACTCTAAGGGGGTGGACTGGAGTAGTTTCGTTAACAACGAACCAGGATAAAAATAATTTCGTTAATTTTTTTTTATCTTAAGAGTTTTTAAAGTCACACTTATTCAAACCCCCCCTTTCTAAGTGTTTTTCTATCATTCACCATGTTCATCCTTAAAATGAGCTAGATATGTTGGTTTTTGTAAAAGTTTCTATTATGTTTAAAAAATTTAAAATGTATATTATGTGAATATAAAAATTATGTTAATTTATATAAAAGAATTAAATAACATAATAAAAAATTATTTTTTAAATGTATAGTATTTTTTTAAAAAATTTATACTAACATGTATATACTGAATAAAATTCAACTTTTAAAATAAATTGGTAACTTTATTAAAATCTCAAAAATATATAAAATAATGATTTAATTCTTCAAAATTTTCGTCGTTCAATATTTTTCAAGAGAATATATTCTCAATAATCTCATGTATGAAAACCATTTTGCTTAACTCTGTCAAATTTTCTTAAATAAAGTTTTGAATTATGTATGAGTGAGTTTAACTTCATCTTCAGAATCATTATTATAGTTATAATAATTAATTAAATTTATAAAATTATTACTCTTCAACATTTTTATCTTTTTTCTCTCTTTATCAGAATTTTATTTACTCGTCCTATTTTGCTTGATTAAAATTTTTGTGACTTTTCTTCCACAGTTTTTTGGGTCAAACATTCACATAAAGATCAAAGAGTCACCTAAACAAATAAGAGAGACACCATATATTTACTCAAAACCTTAAGATGGTAAGTGTATGAGTCCTATCACTTATAAAGTGCTCAACCTTCTTTTCAAATAATTGAGACTAACAACCCAGCTTAATGGTGCTATTATTGGATTCGACGTGTATCAATCTAAATATTATTATTATTTACATAATAATACTCACATGCTGAAAACAATTGATTCCGAGTCTTTTATTACTCAAGTAAAAATTATAATTCCAACTCAAAATAAATTTTTCATTTTTTAAACATAATTAAATTAATGACATTTTTTAAATTTGTTTTAACTATATCCTATCATTGACTGCATTAAAAGGAGAAGGGGAGAGAAATAGATAGAGATATTTTTTTTGTTTTAACTTTTTATAATAATGAAATAAAATTTAAAATTTTTTATTTTTATTATAATAATTTAAGTTTTATAATTGTATAAATATTTTTTTTGTAATAAAATTGATCAAATAGAAGAAATATTTTCAATGATAAAAAAGTTATTACAACTAAATCCCTTCAATTATCATGTTTTTCTATTATTTATCCAAATAATCATATTTGGTTCTAGTTCTAAATGGTGGTGTCATATGAAATGGCACATACATTAAAATATTAAATATAGGCGCCATAAGAGAAGATGCATGAGTTTGAATCGAGAGCCCTGAAAGGTCAATGCGATCAGGGTCCATGCTTCATAGTCATTACATCTCTGTCATTTTTTACTTCATCCCACCAACATCGTGGTTCTCCATTCGCAATTGAGGTGTCTGTTAGAAGTCTCTTATTTCTTCTAATCACTTCACCATCTTGGATCTTCCCGTCTAACCATCGGATCATAGACCTCTTAAGATGGTCCATATATTGAATGTTCTAAAACTTTATTTCAATTAATTGAAGGTTTGATTGTTGATAAACAAACATATTCATCCCTTTTGAAAATCATGTTACATGACATGAAGAGAAAATTTAAAAAAACATAAGAAGAGGTGTCAAAAATGGTGGAGAAATGACGGTGTTACTTATAGAAAAAAAATTAGAATGTCACTTACTGTGCCATATGACATGACACCCCTTCACAAAACTTGCATGCTTAGGCCATCTCACATGGCGCATTGGCTATGCATGCGCGATTTCATATGACACCTTAGTTTCTTTTGAGCACATACGTTATATGAGATGGCGCCACCTCTAAAAATTAAAAATAAAATTATTTATTTAAATAAATAATGAGAAAATGTGATTATTGAAGAAATTTAATTTAAAAACATGTTTATTGTTGAAAAAGTTTTTGAATACATAATAAAACTATCCATTGAATAAATTGATTGGATGAATTAATTTTTTTAATGGATCCAATGACCACCGCGCTAATATAAAGTCTACTTAACAAAATTTTGTAAATTTTCCTTATTCATAATTCTGTTACATGAAACTACTTGTATAGAGAGTTTGAATGCTTGACTCTCTAAAACTCACTCATTCTAATTAAATTTTGTTTTGTATAGAATAGGGAAGGGAGCAGGGAATTGGGTCAAGAATCAATTCCTAATAGATATGTACAATTCTATTCTTATTTCTATTTCTAATATATATTATTAATTTCTTTTTTTATAGAAATGAATTAGTTACTGTTTTTGTATGTTTCAAAATATATCAATAATATTAATTTTAATGTTTAAAATTATAAGTTATTTTAATGAATTATTTATAATTAGGAATAAATTTAACACCATTGACCAAATAGGTTGTCAACAATAAACAATCACTAAATAATTCTATAAATACAATTTTTCCTTTTTTGGTTCACAAAACATTGAACATGAAATATAAATAAAATTCACAAAATCTAAAATAAACATTGAACATTTAAATAATAAGTTGCCTATTTAGTGATAGAAATATCAAAATTTAACTTGCCACCCACAAAACTATACCCGGCATCCCAAAACTATGCTTTTACTAATATACCCTTTCTTAAAGTTTTTAATTTTCAAAAAATATATATTTTTATTGGAAATTTGGGAGGTGTATTGAAAATTTCGAAAAAATAACAGATTTTTAAATATTTCCGTGAGTTTTTACCGGAAATTTCAAAAAAAACATCGGATTTTCTGAAATTTCCGATAGTTTTTTTGCTAAAAAAAAAAACAGTGATACTATAAATTTAAAATTTTCGGTATACCGAAAATTTCAAATTAACTAAAATTTCCGGTATTTTTGGAAAAAAAATTTGATACCATAAATTTGAAATTTCCGCTATACTGAAAATTTCAAATTAACTAAAATTTTCGGTATGATGTGCCGGAAATTTCCTTATAATTGAAATTTCCGATATTTTTGAAAAAAAAACGGTGATACCAAAAATTTGAAATTTATGGTATGTACCGAAAATTTCAATTTAACTAAAATTTCCAGTATGAAGTACCGGAAATTTCCTTATAACTAAAATTTCCGGTATCTTTCGCAAAAAAAAACTGTGATATCATAAATTTGAAATTTCTGGTATGTACCGGAAATTTCAAATTTCTTATATACTGAAAATTCTAACGATTCATCGGAGACGAACCGTGTAAACCCTAACGATTCATCGGAGACAAACCGATTCACTAACAACGTTCGACGATTTCACTTTCAAAAGAGGAGGTTTAGCAGTGGTGGACGTTTCTTGTAAAGCCCCGATAATTTAATTAATTATTTAATTAAATTAGTTCGGAATTTATCCGTTGATGTTTGAAATTATCGGTATAATTACTATGTTAGAATTATTTAATTGATGAGTTGTAGAATATTAATAGAAATAATACTTGAGTTATAAGAGAAATTATATGGGCTCAATTTATGTGATGGTGTTAGTATTGGTGGAGGTGGAAATAGTAGGCCCAATAAGAGAAATAATATTATTTGATTAAGTGGAATTATAATATTACAATTGAGCGAAATTAAATAAAAGAAGAGGATCAGGTTTTTGGTGTCTGTAGCATAACACAAGGATTTTGGGAGAAGAGAGGACGTGAATGTTGCTGAGAGAAGAGGCATAGAGACCAAGAGGCAACGCTAAGTTTGGACATTTGACCGGAAACCGTTAGAGCGACCGTCAATCCAAGGTAAGGGTGGGGTTCTTGCTCTATAAACGGGGATATGATGAATTGTATGTAGGGTTTAGGGTATTAATATTATCTTTATGTTTAGGTATAATTTTGATGTTGTGATATTACCGTGTTGGATTTTCTAGAAATCGTATGTGCAAATTATTGCTAAGTGTTTATTGCCTTGCGGTGTTGTTTGTCATATTTGGGAGAATTGCATTAATCGATCAATGAATATATTTTGTATTGTGAACTCTCCGTGTTAGTAAATTTTATGTGAATTGTGAAGTTTCGCGGTTGAATAGTGAAGGGGGACAGAGAGAATATAAATTGGAAGAAGAAAAATAAGTGGGGCGGGGTTCCTAACTTAGGGGACGGACGTCCCTTTAGAGGGAAAGGTGGGACGGGGTCCCACAAAGCTTGGGACGGGCGGCTAAGGGGTGGGCTCCCTTGATTCCTAGTCCCTTTGTGGGACGGGCATCCTGTAGTGGGGACGAGAGTCCCAGTTTGAAATGTATATCTTTGTACCCTGTGTTCTATAATTAGGATAATCTAGGTACTTGTAAAATTTCTTAGTATAATTTTAAGTACCACATATAATTAACTAAGTGGAAATGAATAAATAACCTGCATAATTAAAATATTGACCAAGGATAAGTTGAGACAAATTAAAATGAAGTGGCAGTTAAATGACTAGTTTCAATAGCAGGGATTAGTAAGGAATGAAATACCAGATAGTAGTAATATTGATGTAACAGGTATGTTGAAAATAAGATAGAAACAAAAACAATATTATTAATAGGTTTTGTAGTTCTGCATGGTTTCTGATAGTGTTATTTTACTTAGCAAACCAAAATAAATAGTGGACCGAAATAATAGGTTTTGTAGTTCTGCATGCCCATGACGCTGAGCTTTGACCGATTTACGAGGGTTTACGAATTGGTATTAGCATGGGTTTCAAGCAAATTATCATGGAATCATATTCCAAGAAAATTATCAAAGATATTAATAGAGGTAGCAATGCTTCAGCAAGTGGTAATCTTTTATGCAAGATCAGGATTTTACTTCGTGCAGATGTTGAGATCTCCTTTAATCATACATTTAGGAAGGTAAACAAGTGTGCTGATCATTTAGATAAGCATGGTATTCAACAAACGCCAATATTTAGTTTGTATCAGGATTGTCCCTTGTTCATGAAGGACTTGTTTGATTTTGATATAACTGGGTTGTTCCATACCCGGTTGGTTCTATTGTAGTTTTCTTCTTTTGGGGCTTTTTGCCCTTCATGTAACAAAAACAAAAGACATTTTCTAACTGAAAAATCACTTAGACTTTTAAGCTAATCGATTAAATCTTGTGTTAGAACAAGATTTGTTCTTATCAGTATTCTTGTTTTGATGATAACAATGTATATGAATTTTGTATAAGATAATGTGGTACTCTAATTCTTTGCATTTTCCATTTCAGGAAATATATAAAGAGTATACACAATTCAGCGCTAGAAGCACTGACTCAGAAGGTTCAAGATTGCAACATCAGAACATGCTCTCGCAAGACATCAGAACATGGTCAAGCAGAATCAGAACATGGTCTATGAAACATCAGAAGAACATGAGATCAGAAGCAGAAGCACTGAAGTTCTTATGGTATCACGCTGAAGCACTTCAAAGTCAGAAGACAAGAAGATGCTCTACACCAAGCTGTTTGACTCTGATTATTCAAATGTTGTATCTACAAACATCAGATCAGAAGCAAGTACAAGATTACAGGCTATGCTGACAGACAAAAGGAACGTTAGAAGCTACAAAAGGCAAAGTTAGTAGAAGCAGCAAAAGCAAGGCTCGAGGTAGTTGACAAAAGAGTGAAACATTAAATGCAGAGCTGTACAGAACACGCAACGCATTAAATGCTCCCAACGGTCATCTTCTCAAACGCCTATAAATATGAAGTTCTGATCAGAAGCATAATACACAACTCTTGCAAAATAGTGAAACGCTGCTGAATTCATTACTCACGAACTTCATCTTCAACCTCACAACTATTGTAATATTTAGTGAGTGTTAAGCTTAGAACTTAAGAGAAATATCACAGTTGTGATTATAGCTTTCTGAGAAGCAATTCATACTCTTGTAACATTTATTTTACATTGATTGTAAAAGGTTCCTAGAGTGATCAGTGAGATCAGTAGACTCTAGAAGACTTAGAAGTTTCTAAGTGGTGTATTCCTAGAGTGATCAAGTTGTGATCAGTATACTCTAGAAGACTTAGAAGGTCTCTAAGTGGAAAACCATTGTAATCAAGATTGATTAGTGGATTAAGTCCTCAGTTGAGGTAAATCACTCTAAGGTGGTGGACTGGAGTAGTTTCGTTAACAATAAACCAGGATAAAAATAATTGTGTTAATTGTTTTTATCTTAAGAGTTTTTAAAGTCACACTTATTCAAAACCCCCTCTTTCTAAGTGTTTTTCCATCCTTCAATTGGCATTAGAGCGCTGGTTCTAGGTGCAAACACTTAATCGTGTTAGGAAAAGATTCGGGAAGAGAAAAACACTAAGTCAATATAGTGGATACACCAACTGCTGTATCAACTGGTGCACCTGCTTCCAATGATCAAAACAACAATGGAAATGGATATTCTAGACCACCGGTATTTGATGGTGAAAACTTTGAATACTGGAAAGATAGATTGAAAAGATACTTTCTTGGTCTAGATGGTGACTTATGGGATCTACTTGTGGATGGTTACAGACATCCTGTAAATGCTGGAGGAGTAAAGATGTCAAGACAAGAAATGAGTGATGATCAAAAGAAACCATTCAAAAATCATCACAAGTCTAGGACTATTCTGCTGAATGCCATTTCTCATTCTGAATATGAGAAGATATCAAACAGAGAAACTTCCTATGACATCTTTGAATCCTTGAAGATGACTCACGAAGGAAATGCCCAAGTCAAGGAGACTAAAGTTCTTACATTAATCCAGAAGTATGAAGCCTTCAAGATTGAGGATGATGAAAACATTGAGACATTGTTCTCAAGATTTCAAACTCTAACTGCTGGATTAAGAGTACTTGACAAGGGATATACAAAGGCTGATCACGTCCAGAAGATCATCAGAAGCTTGCCTAGAAGATGGGGCCCAATGGTGACGGCATTCAAGAATGCTAAGAATCTGAATGAAGTTTCTCTTGAAGAATTGACTAGTGCTCTGAGGAGTCATGAAATAGAGCTGGATGCTAATGAACCTCAGAAGAAAGGTAAGTCTATTGCGTTAAAATCAAATAATAAAAAATGTACTAACGCTTTTCAGGATGAAGAAGAAGATTCTGAAGAGTCAGAATCAGAAGAAGAAAAAGAAGAAGATGAACTGTCCATGATCTCCAGAAGGGTAAACAAACTCTGGAAAAGCAAACAAAAGAAGTTCAAGAACTTCAGAAGCTCCAAAAAGCTTGAAAGAGGAGAATCTCCTGGAATCAGAAGATCTGACAAAAAGAAGGTCACGTGCTTTGAATGCAAGGAGCCAGGTCACTACAAGAGTGAGTGTCCAAAGCTTCAGAGGGAAAAGCCCAAGAAGAAGTTTCAAAAGAAGAAAGGCCTTATGGCAACTTGGGACGATTCAGATTCATCAGAATCAAAATCAGACTCTGAAGATGAGCAGGCAAACATTGCGCTCATGGCCACTGTTGATGATGGATCAGAATCTACATCAGACTCAGATTCTGAAGAGGTATTTTCTGAACTATCTAGAGAAGAGTTAGTTTCTAGTCTAACTGAAATTCTGGAACTCAAGCCTCAACTTAGTATCAAATACAAAAAGCTGAAGAAGCTATTTGAATCCGAAACTAAGAAGCTTGAAGTAGAAAATTCTGAACTAAAGGAAAAAGTTTTAAAATTATCCAAAGATGTTGAATCATCTTCTGGTTCAGAAAAGTCTATTCCAAGTATGAACAATATTCTTAAGGAATATGACTTGAGTTTTAGAAATTTTTTATCTAGAGGTATTGGAAGAAGTCAACTTGCCTCTATGATATATGCAGTTAGTGGAAACAAGAGAGTTGGCATAGGCTATGAGGGTGAAACCCCATACAAACTTGAATATGTGGATGATATGAAAATCACATACAAGCCATTGTATGATCAATTCAAGTATGGCCACTCCCACAATATTAGGCTCACATCACATGCTAAGAGTTTTCACATTACACACACTAAGAAGCATGTGACACAAAATAGAAAATATCATGTAACTCAAACTAAGGAATATCATGTTGTACCTCCTGTTATTTATCATGCTAAACCCAAGTTCAATCAAAACTTGAGGAAAAATAACAAGAAAGGACCCAAGAAATTGTGGGTACCTAAGG
This sequence comes from Vicia villosa, assembly GCF_029867415.1. Classification (NCBI taxonomy): domain Eukaryota; kingdom Viridiplantae; phylum Streptophyta; class Magnoliopsida; order Fabales; family Fabaceae; genus Vicia; species Vicia villosa. The sequence continues at coordinate 155,391 of NW_026705787.1, read as the reverse complement.
AAAAGATAATCCCTGTTACAGATATCCTTGGCTGTAAAGAAGACAAAGTAAAGCATGTCATGGTACCTGGACTCTGGGTGCTCGCGGCACATGACGAGAAAAAGTTCTATGTTCCAAGACCTGGTGCTTAAATATGCTGGAGAAGTTAAGTTTGGAGGGAATCAGAAGGGCAAAATCATTGGCTCAGGAACCATAAGTATTGGTAACTCTCCTTCCATAACTAATGTTCTGCTAGTAGATGGATTAGCTCATAACTTATTGTCCATAAGTCAATTAAGTGACAATGGTTATGACATAATCCTTAATCATAAGTCTTGTAAAGCTATTAGTCAGAAGGATGGATCAATTCTATTTACAGGCAAGAGAAAGAACAACATTTACAAGATTGATCTTCAAGATCTTAAGAATCATAAGGTAACTTGTCTTATGTTTGTTAGCGAAGGGAAATGGGTCTGGCACAGAAGATTAGGCCATGCTAGTTTGATAAAGATTTCTCATATTAACAAACTAAATCTGGTCAGAGGACTTCCTAATCTGAAATATAAATCAGATGCTCTTTGCGAAGCATGTCAGAAGGGGAAGTTTTCCAAACCTGCATTCAAGTCTAAGAATGTTGTCTCTTCCTCTAGGCCGTTAGAACTTCTGCACATTGATCTGTTTGGCCCAATCAAAACAGCATCTGTAAGAGGAAAGAAATATGGATTAGTCATCATAGATGATTATAGCCGATGGACATGGGTAAAGTTCTTGAAACACAAGGATGAGTCTCATACAATGTTCTTTGACTTTTGCACTCAGATTCAATCTGAGAAAGAATGTAAAATCATAAAGGTCAGAAGTGATCATGGTGGCGAATTTGAGAACAGATTCTTTGAGATTTATTTCAAAGAAAATGGTATTGCCCATGATTTCTCTTGCCCTAGAACTCCACAACAAAATGGAGTAGTAGAGTGAAAGATTAGGACTCTACAAGAAATGGCCAAAACCACGATCAATGAAACCAATATGGCTAAGCAGATTTGGGCAGAAGCAATAAACACTGCATGTTATATTCAGAATAGAATCTCTATAAGACTTATTCTCAATAAGACTCCTTATGATTTGTGGAAGAACAGAAAGCCCAACATTTCCTATTTCCATCCATTTAGATGTGTATGTTATATTCTGAATACTAAAGATCATCTGCATAAGTTTGATTCTAAGGCACATAAGTGTTTCCTTCTTGGATATTCTGAACGCTCAAAAGGCTATAGAGTATACAATACTGAAACATTGGTTGTTGAAGAATCAATCAATATCATATTTGATGATAAGCTTGGTCTTGAAAAGCCAAAGCAGTTTGAGAATTTTGCAGATATAGAAATCTATAATTCAGACGCTAAAGAACCCAGAAGCAAAGTATCAGAAGATCAAGTTGCTGCTTCATTAGAGAATCTCAGAATTTCTGAAGAGCTAACCATTAGAAGATCTTCTAGACAACTCTGCTCACTCAGAAGATTTTATCATTGGGAAGAAAGAATATCCTATCAGAACAAGAGCATTCCTTAAGAACAATGCAAAATGTCAATTTGGTCTTGTATCTCTTATTGAGCCAACTTCTGTTGATGAAGCTCTGGAGGATGCTAACTGGATAATTTCCATGCAAGAACAACTAAATCAGTTTACAAGGAATGATGTTTGGGATCTTGTTCCAAGACCAAAAGGATTTAACATCATTGGAACTAAGTGGGTCTTTAGAAACAAACTAAGTGAAAAAGGAGAAGTTGTAAGAAACAAAGCCAGACTGGTTGCTCAGGGCTATAGTCAGCAAGAAGGTATAGACTATACAGAAACCTTTGCACTAGTGGCCAGGTTAGAATCTATTCGTTTATTAATTTATTTTGCCACTCAACATAACACCACTCTGTATCAGATGGATGTTAAGAGTGCCTTCTTAAATAGTTATATATATGAGGAAGTCTATGTCCACCAACCTCCTGGTTTTGAAGACTCTAAGTCTCCAGAACATGTTTTTAAACTAAAGAAGTCATTATACGGATTGAAGCAAGCTCCTAGAGTTTGGTATGAAAGATTAAGTTCTTTCCTTCTAGATAATGGTTTCACTAGAGGAAAAGTGGATACTACTCTCTTTTGTAAAACCTTTAAAAAGGATATTTTAATTTGCCAAATTTATGTTGATGATATTATCTTTGGAACCTCTAATGCTACACTTGGAAAGGAGTTTGCTAAGTCTATGCAGGTTGAGTTTGAAATGAGTATGATGGGAGAACTCAAGTATTTCCTTGGGATCCAGATCAATCAAACTTCTGAAGGAACTTATGTTCATCAGACCAAGTATGTGAAAGAACTTCTGAAGAAGTTTAATCTTTCAGAAAGCAAAAACTCCTATGCATCCAATGTGTGTCCTAGGTAAGGATGAGGTAAGTAAGAAGGTAGATCAGAAGCACTACAGAGGTATGATTGGATCTCTTCTATATCTTACTGCTTCTATACCTGATATTTTATTCAGTGTTTGTCTGTGTGCAAGATTCCAATCAGATCCTAGAGAATCTCACTTAACAGCTGTTAAGAGAATTCTGAGGTATCTGAAAGGTAATACTAATGTTGGTTTAGTCTACAGAAGATCTTAAGAATACAACTTAGTAGGATTCTGTGATGCTGATTACGCTGAAGATAGAGTTGAAAGGAAAAGTACTTCTGGAAGTTGTCAATTTCTTAGAAGTCACCTGATCTCCTGGTACAACAAGAAGCAAGCTACAATTGCCCTCTCTAAACCAGAAGCAAAATATGTTGATGCTGCTGGATGTAGTACACAGATGCTCTGGATGAAGAGTCAGCTAGAAGATTATCAGATATATGAGAGTAACATTCCTATCTTTTGTGATAATACTTCTGCTATTTATTTATCTAAGAATCCAATCTTACATTCCAAAGCTAAACATATTGAGATTAAACATCATTTCATTAGGGACTATGTTCAAAAGGGTGTTCTTTCTTTAAACTTCGTTGATACAGACCATCAATGGGCTGATATCTTTACAAAACCCCTTGCTGAAGATAGGTTTAAGTTCATTCTGAAGAATATAAGTATGGATTTATGCCCAGAATGAAAGGATGAGAAGTTCTGATATATGGATTAGATTTGAAATGATCAGTTTTATTTTCTTATAAGAAGTTCTGATGTTGATCAATTAGATATTCTGATTCTGTTATTGCTAACGTTTCATATGTGTAAGTTGATTCAGAATCTCTTTTAAAGCAAAACAGCTGTCACCAGCTATTTCAGAAGATGAACACGTGTTCACTCTATTTGGACAAGCATGCGTGTAGTTGATGAGACGCCACCCTAGGTAACTATGCAAAATCATTTCAAATATCACGTTTTACCCTAACGTCACTCAACATTAAATGCATTTGATTTTCTGCATCTTGTAACTGTTCATTCTCAGAAGTTAATTGCATTTAGTTTTCAAATCCTTGTCTTTTTAAACTGCCCTCTCATATAATTTCTCTTTTACGCATTCATTCTCTCCATTGTGTATGCATTTCTGCAATCTATTTGCCCTTTTCTCTTACCCTAAAAAGAAAACCTTAATCTCAGTAAGTATCCATGGCTTCTTTTGTGAATGTTCAATGCAAGGCATCATCGTCACATCAAGTTCAACAAAAGAGATCTGCATTTACTTTGTTGAAGTCTTGTTTGATTCCTTTTAATAAACTGGAAGTTCTCTGCAAAACCAGGGTGGATTTTGAAAATCTTATGGCACATGATTTCAAAACCAAAACTGCAATGGTTGTACAAGGATGGACAAACTACTTTGAAAGACTGGTTGGCCCAGTTTACCCTCTATTGGTTAAGCAATTCTGGACACATGCAACGCTTACGTCAATTGCCATCATCTCCTTCGTGCTAGGGCATGAAGTTGTTGTGACTGAAAAGTTGATAAGGAAACTGTATGGTCTTGATGGTTTAGATGGAATCACTGGTGCTCTTCATGGAAGAACTGATTGGGATAAAGTTGATCGATAGTTGTTTTCTTCTGGTATTGCCTCTCCGTTCACCACTGCCTTGAACCTTCCTACAGAGTATGGGCTGAGATCATTCTAGGATCTCTCTATCATAGGAAACCATCAAACTCTACCTATGTCAATCAGGATCAGAAGTATATATTATTCTGCATTGAAAAAGGAATGAGAGTCAATCTACCACACATTCTTTTTCAACATCTGAAGACAAATGTTGAAGAATCAAGAGATGAAGAACGTCAAAAGAATCCAAAACTCAAGAAGAATACTATCCCTCTTGGAAGAATGATTTCAGAAATTCTGATTGAGAGTGGCTTGATAGAAGTTCTGAGAGCAACTGGCTCATCTACGAACTTGACTGTTATCCAAGGAGTCATTCTGAATGCTCATTCTCTAAATAGGATGCAACTGATTGAAAAGGTGACCACTCCCTCAACAATGTTTCCAGATATTATGACTAGAAGAACTCCTGTTGTGAGTTTCTCTCACATGTTCAAAGAGGAGCTAGACAAATCTGTTAAGCGCTATCTGAAGTCATGTGTTAAAGCACAAACTTCTGTTGATCCTTCCTGGATTCGAGGAAGAACTCTTCCATCCCTGGATGAGTTGAGAAAGAAGGAAAAGAAGAAGAAAGAAAAGAAATTGAAGAGAAAGGCCACATAAGAAGGACCTGATGCTAAGCAAGCAAAGAAGCAGACGAAACCTAGAGAGTCTCTCAAAGTAAAAAGAACTGATGAACAGCTTGAGAAGCTCATTCATAAAGTTTACCACTCTTCTGACCGTCCCCCTCAGTAAAAGCCTCCTCCTTCTGTTATTCCATCCTCTTCCACCACCACAAACCGAAACCAACCACTTATTTCTATACATGTTATAAACCCTCTATCACAAAATGATACCTTTCCTCAACTTCCTTCTGAAAATATTCTCTCAACCACTTCCACCATAGATTCTTCATCCTCCTTAACCTCTTCTACCACCCCTGCTTTGTTCTAAAGAGAATCTAAACCCTACAGTCTTCTGTACCCTGGCTACTGTTTCACCTTCAATCCTCCTGAACCCTCTATTAATGCTTGCTATGACTTGTTGATGTCTAAGGTCAGAACTGGTTTGGAGACTCTGAAAGCTGCTCATGAGTCCAAGATGGATCATGTTGCTATTCGCAAAGCGTGGTAAACTCTCAAGAAGGATATTCAGACTGATCTTTTGAACATCCAAAAAAGATACTTGGCTGAAAGTATTGGATCTTCTGGTTACTTTTTGGATTTAGATGATGGTAAGTACTATCATCCCATCAGGAGTTGGAAATCTCTTGAGGAGAAGAAATTCGTTGATGAACTCGAGGAAGTGCATCCACTTGCTATGGTTGTGTGAAAGCCTCATTACAATGTTCTGACTGGAGACTTTCAGTCTATATTCAACTGGCTTAGGGAGAAACCCTCTGAGAAAACGCCAAATAAGGTATATCTAGAAGTTGAATACCCATCAGAACCTGCTGCTCCTACACCTCCAAAGAATTTGGCTGAAATTCTTTTGGCTTTAGAGACTTCAGAAGCTGAAATCTCTTCTCCCGTTTATGCTGAAATTGCTTCTAAATCAGAAGCTGATGCTGGGAATCAAGAAGCTGAAACTCAAGATGCTAAGAATCATCCTGCTATGCAACCTCCTCTTAAGGAAAATCAAGCTGATGTTCTCATGATCGATGCTGCTGTTGAGAATCCTCTGATGGACAATAGCTTTGACGCTTCTTCTGCTGGACCTTCTGTTCTGATGAACACTACAAAGGCTCTTCAACAGAATCAAGCTGATCTTGCTTCTCGTCTGGACAAGCATGAGGATACTCACAAGGAGTTCAGATCGTTAATGAAGATGCAGATAGAAAGCACTGCTGAGATTCAAAACCTTCTGGCCAAGATAGCTTCTAAGCTAGGCTAGTCGTAGTGTGTCTTGGTCTTAGATGTTTTCTTTTTTCTTGCATCTGCTTCTATCCCTCTTGTACTTCTGATATATTTTATTAATGAATGAAATATTATCTTCTTCACTTTATGTGTTGTTTTTCATCTGACTCTTTTGAAATGCTTTTTGATGTTATGATAAAAAGGGGGAGAAACATGATAATTGATTTGGTTTATTATATCAGTTGCTGGGATTAAGTCTCAACATTCCTAACATTATTTGCAAGTTCTATGTCCTTGAGATTTTTTGCAGGATTGAAGATATTCTAAAAAAGCTCAACATGAGAAGCAAATACACGGGGAAATGCAATTCTATAAAGAAGCATGTTCTTGGAAAATTGAAGCAAGCTTAGTGCTATGAAGCTTCAAGATCAGAAGCAAGAAGAATGTTCTGATATTCTCTTTGAAGAATTACTATGATACATTTTCTTCTCTCATTTGCTCTGATACATGTTCTTTCCTAAAAGAATGTTTTGATCTATTCATGATCTGATTATTTTCGTCTAGTGTGTTCTGAAACATTTCAGGATGTAAAGATGCTCTGATGATGCTCTGATACATTCAAGAATGTTCTGATACAATCAAGCAAGCTATGATTCAAGAAGAAATTCAAAGCTCTGAAGCTGTCCTATGGAAGCAAGAAGCAGAAGCTCTGAATGTTCTGAAGTTCTAAGCAGAGTGAACGTCTCTACCGAAATGGAAAATACTCAGGGAAGTATTTTATTTATAAATTCTTCTAGTATTTAATTCAGGGGGAGATTGTTAATCTCAGGGGAAGACATATTCACACACTCTGATTATATGCTTATGCTATATCTGTGTAATTGTCTTTTGTCATCTGATATTCTTATTGCAAATTCATATCAATTATATATGTTTTTGTTATCATCAAAAAGGGGGAGATTGTTAGAACAAGATTTGTTCTGATCAATAGTCTTGTTTTGATGATAACAATGTATATGAATTTTGTATAAGATAATGTGGTACTCTAATCCTTTACATTTTCCATTTCAGGAAATATATAAAGAGTATACACAATTCAGCGCTAGAAGCACTGACTCAGAAGGTTCAAGATTGCAACATCAGAACATGCTCTCGCAAGACATCAGAAGATGGTCAAGCAGAATCAGAACATGGTCTATGAAACATCAGAAGAACATGAGATCAGAAGTAGAAGCACTGAAGTTCTTATGGTATCACGCTGAAGCACTTCAAAGTCAGAAGACAAGAAGATGCTTTACACCAAGCTGTTTGACTCTGATTATTCAAACGTTGTATCTTCAAACATCAGATCAGAAGCAAGTACAAGATGACAGGCTACGCTGACTGACCAAAGGAACGTTAGAAGCTACAAAAGGCAAAGTTAGTAGAAGCAGCAAAAGCAAGGCTCGAGGTAGTTGACAAATGAGTGAAACATTAAATACAGAGCTGTACGGAACATGCAACACATTAAATGCTCCCAATGGTCATCTTCTCAAACGCCTATAAATATGAAGTTCTGATCAGAAGCACAATACACAACTCTTGCAAAATACTGAAACGCTGCTGAATTCATTACTCACGAACTTCATCTTCAACCTCACAACTATTGTAATATTTAGTGAGTGTTATGCTAAGAACTTAAGAGAACTATCACAGTTGTGATTATAGCTTTCTAAGAAGCAATTTATACTCTTGTAACATTTATTTTACATTGATTATAAAAGGTTCCTAAAGTGATCAGTGAGATCAGTAGACCCTAGAAGACTTAGAAGTTTCTAAGTGGTGTATTCCTAGAGTGATCAAGTCGTGATCAGTATACTCTAGAAGACTTAGAAGGTCTCTAAATGGAAAACCATTGTAATCAAGATTGATTAGTGGATTAAATTCTCAGTTGAGGTAAATCACTCTAAGGGGGTAGACTGGAGTAGTTTCGTTAACAACGAACCAGGATAAAAATAATTATGTTAATTTTTTTTATCTTAAGAGTTTTTAAAGTCACACTTATTCAAACCCCCCCTTTCTAAGTGTTTTTCTATCCTTCATCTTGCATAGTTGGTCTATAATCGTTTGGAACATTGATTTTGTCCCGTGGATTGCTTACAAATTTATACCATACATTGGCCTATAAGTAGAGAGCTTATCTATCACTTTTTCACATCCAGAAAACGAGTTTAAACTTTACTTTTTATTTACCTTATATTTTCTCTACATCTCTCATTTTTCTCACATATTTTAGCAATAGTTCTTCGAGAGTTGAGACTTAGTGAGGATAATTTTTTAGGGTGGGGAAAAATTGTAAATTTATTAAGAGTGTATCATCTCTTGAGTAAATAATTCTTTCATAGGAAGTTGTTATTTTTGTTGTGAGGTAAACCAGTTACTTGTTTGGTTTAGGGATTGTTTTAGAAAATCGCTGCGTGGTTCGTGAGTTTTGCCTTGAAGAAAAAGCTCTCTTTTGGTCCGTGAAGATCATTCAATGAAAATATCCACAAAAGGTACTAGAGTTGAACCCAGTTAGAAGCTTTATTTGTTCAAGACCAACCTGCGTAAAAGCTGAGTAGGTTTGGAATTAGCCCAACGAAAATATCATTTGGTTCGTGATCAACTTGCGTAAAATCCTAGTTCAGTTTGGAGGATGACCAACTTAAAAATTTGTCTTGATTAGAGATCAACCTATGGAAAATCTATGTTTGGTTTAAAGAGTAACCACTCCAAGGTATTATTCGCTCTTTGGTATAAGTTAGCCTAAAAACTCCCGTTCGTTGTATAACAAGTTTCGTCATTAAATCCTTCTAAAAGCTCTTGAGTTTAATGGATACTCTCAAAATTATCACTTCAGATAGCTTCTATATATCAAATAAACCCTAATGAATTTAACAAAGATACATAGCATTCAGAAACAAAACTTTATCCAACAACTTCCAATTTCAACTTATAAACATCTTTTGATTCAACTTAAAACAAATGTCATCATGGAATACAATAATTAAATAATAACGACTAATCCCCCGAGTGATATGTATCAAAGTAATAGACACCAACTCAACTTGCCATAAAGCAAGATAAAGACTTCGTGAAGTCACTTTGAATAACCACAGCTAATCTTGAGTACCTTTTCATTTCCCATGGTAGGGGAAATATCAGCAAAGGGGTGAGATATCTTGTAATATAAAGGAATGCATGATAAATAATATAGGAGATATAGATCATACATAATTTCACCACTTCGCATCACATAGCATCTTACAACAATTTTCATCGCAAAACAACTTATCAAAATAATACAACTTTCAAAACGGCAACAATGTCATTAATCAATTAAGACAACATATTCAAATTCACAATTATACTATCATTACGTCAAAACAACATATCATCGTCTCAACAATTCTAATCGCATAATCAACTTATGAAATGACAACAATCTCAATAATCAACCATGACAATACATGCAATTCACAACTAAGATTCCAACACACCACGACAAAAATCTCATCATCACATCACAACAAACATCTCATCATCTCAACAATACAAACACAATCAGATGCAATTCAAATGCGACCCGAAAGTGACTCAAACTTATGCAAATGCATGTGGTACCATTTGGAATAAAACTCCCACGTCTCAAAATTTTCCATTGGGCACATCGTCTCTATTTGCCATTAAGGTCGTCGTGTTTGCCATAGTTTTCAGGCCGTCGTGTTTGCCATAAGTTTCAGGCATGCATTATGCAATGGATGCGACTTAATGATGCACATCCACAAATACCACATAAACAATACGTCACAACATCGTCTAAATCACCATCAAACATTATCAATATAATGTCAAACTTCAACAACAAAATCATCATCATTCATAAGAATGCATCACTTCACAATCACGTCGCTATGTTGCACACATCATACAACAATATTTCACTTCACAACAACATTCATAACATAAAGCAATTCAATTCAAGGAAATGGTTCATAAAGATTTCCAAGAATATTCAAAGCATATACAATAGATAGACATCAATTAGAGTTTCATGGAAGTTCAAATGGCATTTAAAAGCAAGTTACAGTTTAAAAGATACATCATGTTAATGTTTGAACAAGTTTTGCACAGCAAGGTCCGCTTAGCGGCCTTCAAGCACGCTTATGGAAATACAATTTCAATAACCTTGCTTCAAGCAGACTAAAACAATAGCGAAATACAAACCAGGCTCCGCTTAGCGGACTGGCTCCACTAAGCGAGCCATCTTTATTTTTCAAAAATAAACAGCATATAATCATATCACATATCATGCCAACAATATTGTTATCAATCAACACCAATTCACATTTACATAAATACGATCCAAGTAACATGTTATCACTCACATATAAATCATACTCATAGTATCCACCAATTCAACATCTCATTATACATGTAGTAAACAATTGTCAATACATTAGCGCACATCCTCATCAATTCATCACAGTATACAATATGAATAAATTGCAACGTATCATATCAACACATACTATTCACATTTCATCAAGCCATAACACATATTCACATACATACATGTTATTAAAACAACCATATCATAATTAAGTCGTCAAGTAATCATTCTCCACAAGAATATTCAAATAGCACATATCCATTCACACACATCATGAATATTACACCACATAACGTGCCATCACAATGTTATTCATAAATTATTAAGTTATAATGCATATATACATAATTACATGTTAACAAAATCATAATTAATTCATCATGTGCTAATCATTCTACTTCTACCATATAGATAATTTTATTAGCTTCCCAATGTTTCGAACGGCGCATAAAACGGAGTTACGGATCAAAAGTTATAACATTTCAAAGTTTCAAAAATATTTTTGACAGTAGTGTCCGCTCAGTGGGTTGGGGTCCGCTTAGCGACCACACGATTATGCAGAAAAATAAATCAGCGAACATACCTACAAAAATGCTATATCTCCACCCAAAATCACTTCCGATCAACAATTCAAAGCATATACGATCAGTATACATCATTTATCATCATCAAATCATACCAAAACATGCTTAGACCACCAATTTCATGAAATCTAACATAAACCCCTAATATTTCTAACACTATGAAATTGAAGGATTAAAGATGATACACCAATCACAACCTTACTCACTCTCATAAACCTCTAACAACTCATCAAAAGCTCAGCAAATCATTCATTAATTTCAACATTCATCAACATCACATTCATGGATTTCAATTATGAAACCTAATCTCTACCATACCCATCATTATGCCAACCCTTAGAGAGTAAGAACCCCACCCTTACCTTAGCAAAAGCTTCTCCTTCTTCAATGGAGTCCTTCCACTTCATGCCATAGCTTTCCTCTTTCTTCCCTTCTTTCTCTTCTTTCTCTTCTTTCTCTTCTTTATCTTCTTTCACCAAATGAGAGTTATGTCTCTAAAACCCTAAATTCAATCTCATTGTTTTATATTTCTTCCACTTAGGCCCAATTCATAACATTCTTCTAATTACTCAATTAAGCCAAACAACACACATAAATAAATTATCACATAAGATAATGAATATTATTCCCAATAGTATTCCACAACTACAATTGATCCATAATGCAAATAATACTAACTCGCAATTGTATTTCTCCAACTAATTCGACTAATAAATCTGACCATAAACTTAACTGCTCAAATCAACATATTAATCCAATTACGCCTTTAGAATAATACCGATAAACCCCGACTTCAACTAATTCCAACGAATAAATCCTTGATCAATTTAATTAAATACTTAATTAAACTCGGGGGGTTACATGATGCTTCTACTTATGATGTTGGGGATGTCCTTGCACAAAGAGTTAACAAGGCTGCCCATGTTATTTACTATGCTTCTAGGACTTTAGATTCTGCACAGTCAAATTATACTACCACTGAAAAGGAACTTCTAGCTATTGTTTTTTCTCTTGATAAATTCATATCATATTTGCTAGGTTTTAAGGTTATTGTTTTTACTGACCATTTAACTTTAAAGTATCTGCTAAAGAAACCCGAAGCTAAACCGAGATTGATTCGGTGGATGTTGTTGTTCCAAGAGTTTAATGTAGAGATTAAAGAAAAAAGTGGAGCTAAGAGTTTAGTGGTTAACTAATTGAGCAGAATACAAAGAGGCTAGTTATCCTGTTCAAAAAGACATATACTTGGTTTAAAGCCTTGATATCTCACAAGTAAGTAAGAGTTGAATTTTTACAATTGTTTAAGGAGCTATCTGATCAGCCAAGCTGGTTTACCTAAGGAACCTTAAAGTGGGAATATTTATGTTACTTGGTTAGTACAATGTCGAACTGAATGTCATGACATTGTGACTCATCATTCCAATTCAGTTAAGGTAACGTTAAACAATCATGAAAGGTAATGATGAAATATCATTCAAGTCTCAAGTAATAGTTAGGGGGTCTGCATGTCTTATCAAAGACACTTTGATGTATGCACAGTGTGGACCTCCGTTTTTCGGGCCATACCTCTGAGCGGGAGAGATACGTGAACTGACTCTTTTTTATCGCTTATGCTTTCGCATTTTTTGAAAATTCACAGAGTCGCCACCGACCTTTTATTTTATCCAATTAAGGAAAGGTTTATAAAAGAAACAGAAAAAAGACCTTTAAGAAATTCTGGGTAAGGGGGTAGGTTATACAAAGGGAAGGTGTTAGCACCCTTTGTATCCATGGTTATCCATGGGCTCTTAAGTTTGCTTAACTCACTTGTTTTTCGATCACTTTTCAATTGCTTTAGAATGCTCATATGTGGTTTCAAATACCTTTGTAAATTGAATTTTGTAATGATCCTTGTGCGGATGTATACAAAATGCTTGTTTATCTTTCGAAAGATGTTTTGAAAAGAACGTTAACTTTGTAATGATCCGTGTTTGGATGTATACAAAATATTGTCTTTTTGGAAAGTTTTGTTTTGAAAAACAATAGTGTATGAGAATTTTGTTTGTTTTGATTTGAGCAAGCAAACTAGGAGGTCTACCCTGAGTTGTAAGGTCTTTATCCCTATTTCCTTTAAAAATCTATCCTTTCACCGGATATAAACAAAAGGTTCGATTTTGTACTCGAAACAGTGGAATTTTGACTTTGATTTTGAAAAGAATGAGAAGGGATTACCTTAAGAGGTGCAAGTGTGATTGTGATTGGATTCAGATATTTTATCTTTGAAGTTAGTGATCTGACGGTTCAATTTTATCTTTGACATACACGCAGTTTATATTTGCTGGAAATTAAAATGCGGAAATGTAAAATGCGGAAAGTAAATCTACGCTATTACATCGATTGTGCAGGAAATGTAAACTAGCCTATTTACATGATTTTGACAACCTATACATTTATCTAGGAATTTAAATTGCAAGAAAAATAAAAGGCATGTTTTTGGATTTTTTATGATTGATTTTAATTATAATTAATGCATGATTAATTAAATTAAAATGAAGAAAAAAGATGAAAATGTATTTAAACCTAGAAATTAAGTTTAAAATATGTACAAAATATTTGTCAATTAATTTTAAAACAAAACTAATTTTTTTGGAATTTTTGAAATTGATTTGAAATTGATTAAGCTAATTAAAACATAATTATGCAAATAATTATACAAATAATTAAAACTTAAAGAGAAAATTATCCTAAATATGTAAAAAATTGGTTTATAATATATAAACAATATTTAACATAAAGAACACATTTTTTTATGATTTTTTGATTGGTTAGAATAATTAAAAAGCAAATATACAAACATATACTAATTAATTATGCAAAATATTGGAATTATGAAGAAAAATAAAATATTTTTATTTCAGAAAATAATATATTATTTTAGAAGTCTAAAAATATTTTTTGTATATTTTTTGGATTTTTAAAACTATTTTTAATTAATTTTGCAAAGAAATTAAAATAGAAATAGAAAATATAAAAGGATACGATCAGGTGTGGAAATTAAGTGATGTCCATGGTGTGGATCACTTGTATGGTGCGTTGGATTGAGGATTAGTGGAGATCAAGGGCTCATGTTGCAAGACACATGATGCACGTGGTTAGAGGAGTAGCATGAGATTATGCTGACTTTGAGAGTCCAGCGTGGGGCCCCCTGAAGTTGACTGGCGAATAGAAAGATGAGGATAGGCCACGCGAGCAGTCAAAGGGTCCTCATCACTATTCATCATCTTCTTCAATTTACCTATGGAATTTGCTGCGGATTTACCTGCAACATTACCTGCGGATTTTGCTTTCAATTCTTTAACCTTTTGGATGACCTACAAAACGAAAATAAAAAAGAACAAGGGCCACCCAGATCACCTAAATGGACCCTTCTGAACATGATAGTGTCGTTAGTTTTTTCATTTGGAGCCTCTATCATAGAAAACGAAAGGTTTACATCTTTGAAGCTCAAAAATGGTAGAGCTTCAAAACCACGTTTGAACTTGCATGTAATCACTCAAATCTACCCTATGTCATGCCATGAGTCCATTCAAATGATTAGTTTGTATTATAGTTAAGCATGCATATGAAAACGAAAGCTACATGGTTATGAACATGAAGGTGATCGTGAGCATGTTTAAGGTTGTTTCAATCACATGTTATGAGTCAATCCTTACCTATGATGTTATACAAGAGTAATAGGATGATTATTTTGTATTGATAGTGGCTGGAAATATGAAGACGAAAATTACATATATTTGATATCTTTTTGAGAATTTTATGTAGATGATGGCTATGCTCTTGCTATAATTTCGTGTGTGTGTTGTTGTTGATGTATTCCACTTCATTTATAGGCCAAGAGCTGCTTGGAAGTGAAGCTAAGAGCATTGATTGCTTGGTTGAAAGTTTGATTTTTAAATATTAAAAATCCTTGAATATTTGACCAAGTCTTGCTCTCCTTTACTTCTCTTGCCTTGTGCTTCAATTCTCTGCAGAAAATCAGAGATTCCTTGGGTGACTCATGCTTAGATTGTAAGCTACCCATTATCCATTCATTTTTCCTTTTAATTTAATCTTAAAATAAGATAAAATTAAGCAAATAATGAATAAAAATGGTATGGGCTTAGTCTTGGTCGTGGGAGGCCCATAATATTATGGAAATGATGTTTGAACCATGAAAACTTGGCCCCATTTGGAAAAAATACATTTTTGAGCAATGTTGATTTCATGCATTTTTCCAAAATTTAGCCAACTTCAACAAGGTGTAAATCCCTCAATTTTTGTCATATGAAGTAGATCTTGCACTTTTTGGAAACCTCAAAGAGTCCTCTAACCAATGTCTTTGGTCTCATGTCAAAATGATTTTTGATGCTCCTTGTGTGTCCTTTTGAAAAAAGTGTCTTTTTGTTGACTTTGAAAATGACCTGTAATGTCTTTGGTCATATTTTTCAAATGGTGAATCCAATGATCATGGAACCAATTGCATTTGAAAGATAATTGAATTTCCTTCAAAATGAGCTTTGGTTTGAATTTTTTGGATGAAGGATGAGAGAGTTATAACCAGTCAAAGTTGAGTTGACTTTTCAGGCAAAAACTCTAATTTTGAATCTTAGGGTTTTGTTGATTTTTGATCTTTCCTTGATGAATTATGATCATCCAATGATCAAATGATGAATCCTTTGACAAAATATGGACTTTGACAAAAAATTTCATTTTTGACTGTCTGTTGACTTTTTTGGTCAAACGGGTCGTCTGTTGACTGTTTGAGTTGCTGACGGTGCGTCTGAGTGAATTGAAGTTTGAAAATTTGTATGATGGTACTTTGAGATATATGGATGTGCATGAAATCCATTTGAGGTCTCAAAAGCTTGTTTCTCCTGTAAAAACAAGAAAACCCTAGTCAGGGACTGTTTGTGTAGGAGATAGTTAAGCGTACCTGATTTTTGTGCAGTGTTGAGTCTCTGCTAATCGCGTGATATTCAGAAGACTTATAGAACAAAAATCTTGGAATTTTGAATTGTGAAAGATTGATTTGATTGATGGTACAAAACACTGAGAATTGTACTGCCAGCAGTTTGGCTGTCAACTGACTGTTCAGATATTGACGTAGTAGTTAGAGTGAAAAATCAACAGTCAAAGTTAATTTTCTTTTTTTTTGTTGTTTTTGTTTTTGTTTTATGTGAAAAATGAAAGTTTATTTACATGACTTGTTAGAAAAATACAGACATAATAAATAACTAATATTTACTGTATGCGGGCAAAATTACCGATAATAACCCTGAAAATCATTTAATGCACAGAAAAATGAATATTTGACTGGCAGAAAACACACAAAATATTATCTGAGTAATTAAGTAATATTATGACAAATAGTACAACATTTAATACTAACAGTACAAATATTACATACTATATTGAACAGTACGAATAAACGGTACATTTAAGAAATAAGAAATACGGCAAATTTTAAGAATGACGATTGATAACCCATGCTACAAATAGTAACATGTAGATGATTGGGAGCATAAGCATCCCAGGTCCACAGTGTTCCGGGCTATGTAGACAGAAGAAAGACATGATCACCGTAGCAATGGTGATGACCATAAGAAAACACGTTTCCCACCGCTTCGCCATTTTGTCGGGGAAGAAGAAAGGATGGATTATGAAGTAGAAATTTGAGAGATGAGTTAGAATTTGATGTGAGATTTTTATGAAACAATGAGAGGTATTTATAGAGTGGAAAGAAGGATAGAGACGTTGGGGAATGATGTGATTCCGTACAAAAGGAAAATTTGAGTGGAAATAAGATTTGAAAGAAAGTGGAGATAGTGTTGGGAAAAAGAGAGATTTGATTTTTGAAAAAGAGATTTGAAAAGATTTTTGAAAATAATGGAATATAGTACAAAAATTAGTGGGAAACAAAAGATAATAATAATCTACTTGTTACCAGTACAGTCTGAGTTTCCTGATTCTGCGCCTGCAAAAAGATTTAACTCTGTACCAATTGTGTCAGTACTATTTATCTGTAAATAAATAAATAGCATGTGCGAAGTAATAAACAGTATTTGGCGTTTGTGTAAGAATAAATTCAACTGCAAGCCAAATTACTGTATAAGAAAAATTCTAAAAACTAAGTATTTCATATGTCAGGATATTTGTTGAAATAAAAATCCATGATTATATGAGACTCTTAATTTTCAGATTGGAGTTTTCTTGAAAAAAGATGCGGGCAAATTTTGGGGTATAACAGTTGCCCCTATTCAATCTTCTTAAACCTGAAGAGATTGTCTGAAATCTGAAGGTAGAAGATGATTGAATATTTAGATGCCCTGAAAATTTGCACTTACCTTGATCAGAAGAGATGTTGGAAGTTGCATTTGAATGTCGTCTGCGAAATGTTGTTGGCAGATTGAAACATTACCTGAGATGGGCTTTCAGATGCCACCTGGAAAATGTGTTGAGGGTTTGTTCATCAGAATGAATCCATTGATTATATCTTGATGAAGGATTTGAAAGTCTTTGTGTTGACTGTTTCGGAACCGTCCAAGGTTACCGCTTTAAGTCTAGGAGGATTATTGCTACGGAACTTGTCCAAAGTTTTTCCTGCTTTAGATTTTGAAAGTTGATCATTGTGGAACCGTTTGAGGTATCAGCTTTAGATCTTTGATGTTAGATCATTCTTGAACCGTCTGAGGTATCGACTTTAGATCTTCAATGTTAGATCGTTCTGGAACCGTCTGAGGTATCGACTTTAGATCTTCGATGTTAGATCGTTCTGGAACCGTCTGAGGTATCAACTTTAGATCTGCGATGTTAGATCGTTCTGGAACCGTCTGAGGTATCAACTTCAGATCTTCGATGTTAGATCGTTCTGGAACCGTCTGAGGTATCAACTTTAGATCTGCGATGTTAGATCGTTCTAGAACCGTCTGAGGTATCAACTTTAGATCTGCGATGTTAGATTGTTCTGGAACCGTCTGAGGTATCAACTTTAGATCTGCGATGTTAGATCGTTCTGGAACCGTATGAGGTTTCGACTTTTAGATCTTCAATGTTAGATCGTTCTGGAACCGTCTGAGGTATCAACTTTAGATCTGCGATGTTAGATCGTTTTGGAACCGTCTGAGGTATCAACTTTAGATCTGCGATGTTAGATCGTTCTGGAACCGTCTGAGGTATCGACTTAGATCTGTGATGTGTGTTTTTGAGTTGATAAGTGATCAGAATGAATCTTTGGCTTGATTATATCTGAGAGAACCGTTCATGGAATTCAGGTGAACACTGCATGTCATTGAGAATATCTTTGTTGAAGATATCTGTCTACCTGAAAAATCAAGTTAGCAATATGCAATGTTTATGATGCATGTAATGTGAGCTAAAGGAGAAATAGGCATGTTATGTTGTGTATGAATATGCGTATGAATATGCGCATGATGCATGATTTATGAATGTGAATATGAATATGCGCATGATGCATGATGTATGAATGTGAATATGAATGTGTGATGTATGAATGTGATGTCAAGCTTCTATTTGGGAAAATAAATTTCCGCCAGTCATCTGGATATGACTATATTGTGATTGTTGATGATCTTTTGTCTTGTTTGAGTACCCTCGGCTGGGGAAATTCTTTGAGAACCATGGTACTCTGTTGAAGGATCTTTGACTATCACTTTGGAATGAAAGGTAGCTGGAAGTTCTGATGCCCTTTCAAATGGGAATGAGGAAGATGCATAATCCTCCGATGCACTATCTGACCAAGTCCGGGTGCGGGGGTCACACCTTATGAAGATAGTAATCTGGAACAACCCTGCTGGGGTATAAGACTTCTTTTGAAGAGAAAATCTTTTTGAGGAATTTGCTGAGAAATGCGCTTCTCTTGGGGATTTTCTTCTGATGGGATGATGTCCAGATAATTGGGACATTACCTGAATGCTATTCCTGTTTTTCCTGGTAAACATCAATCATATTCAAATGCACATGTTCATTCAGAATTATCATTGGGACGTTTACGTATTTAAAACAGAAAAAGTGAAAATAGTGATTTTTGAGCCTAAGCTGCATTGATTTTTGAAAAAGAGCCATGATAGGCTGATTAGCACAGGGAGACAATAATCCTAGAAGTAGGAAACTGTCATAAAGTTTTGGAAAATATTTATGAAGGTAAATAGCTATGTGAAAACAATCCAGTCAAGTTTCAATTCTGCTATTGCCAATCTGTCTTCGAGCATCTCATCCCTCACTTGTTGGAAGAAAGTGATTGGACTGATCGGTGTCTTTGAGGTGTTGAATCTTGATGGTGAGTAGGCTGCTGAACGGAACATAGTTGTATGCTTCATTCCCTAACTTTTGCCTAGGCTGCCCTTTCAGGTTTTCAGCCTACCGGGATAGTATTTGTTTAGTCTCTAATTTTTGCCTGGACCGCCCTTTCGGGTTTTCAATCCACCGAGACGCTCATTTTTTGCCTAAGTTTCCCTTTCAGGTTTTCAACTTAGCGAGCTGTGTTTTTTTTCTTTTTAAGCGAAGTATTTTTTGACTATGTCAGCATTCACAGGGTGTGGGAAATCCTCACCATCCATGGTGGTAAGCAACATGGCGCCGCCGGAGAATATTTTCTTGATTATGAATGGTCCCTCGTAGGTGGGAGTCCATTTGCCTCTGGGATCACCTTGTGGTAAGATGATGCGTTTGACAACCAAGCCACCAGTTTGGTATGCTTGACTTTTGACTTTTTTGTTGAAGGCTTTGATCATACGCTTTTGGTATAGCTGACCATGACAAATAGCTGCGAGCCTTTTCTCATCAATCAAGTTTATCTGGTCCAACCGTGTTTGAATCCAATCGTCTTTGTCTAGATTGGCTTCTTTCATAATCCTTAGGGAAGGAATCTGAATTTCAATTGGAAGAACTACCTCCATACCATAGACTAAGGAGAATGGAGTTCCCCCTGTTGAAGTACGCGCAGATGTGCGATAACCATGAAGAGCAAAAGGCAACATCTCATGCCAGTCTTTGTAGGTTACTGTCATTTTTTGTATGATTTTCTTGATGTTCTTGTTGGCAGCTTCCACCGCGCCGTTCATCTTTGGTCGATATGGAGAAGAATTATGATGTTTGATCTTGAACTGTGTGCAAAGTTCAGTAATCATTCTGTTGTTTAGATTTGTGCCATTGTCCGTGATAATCCGTTCAGGGATGCCGTACCGACAAATGAGATTGTATTTGATGAACCGGGCCACCACATTTTTGGTGACAGAAGCAAATGAAGCTGCTTCTACCCACTTTGTGAAGTATTCAATAGCGACCAGGATAAAGCGATGTCCGTTGGAGGCAGTAGGTTTGATTTCTCCAATCATATCAATACCCCACATTGCAAAAGGCCAAGGAGCCGTCAGGATGCTTAATGGAACTGGAGGTACATGTACTTTGTCAGCGTATATCTGGCATTTGTGACATGTTCGGGAGTGATGATGGCAGTCTGTTTCCATGGTAGACCAGTAATAACCTGCTCTCAGGATCTTTTTAGCCATTGTATGTCCACTGGAATGAGTACCGAAGGCACCATTGTGTATTTCTTCCATGATCTGTTCTGCTTCCTTCTTGTTTACACAGCGAAGTAAAGTCGAGTCATGGTTGCGTTTGTATAAGGTTCCATTGCTTAGAAAGAATTTGGCAGCAAATCTCCTTAGAAACTTTTTGTCGTTAACGGATGCCCCTTCAGGTTACTCCCGAGCTTCGAGATATCTTTTTACTTCATGGAACCATGGTTTTTCCTCGGTTCCTTCGGTATTGATCTCATTGCAATAGGATGGTTCATCTTGCCTGTAAATGGTGATCATAGGCGCCTCGTTGTCCCACCTGACTTTGAACATGGATGACATGGTAGCTAAAGCATCAGCTAGTTGATTTTCTTCGCGTGGGATGTGTTCGAAAGTGATTTCTTCGAAGTAAGGAATCAAACTCAGCACATATTCTTTGTAAGGAATTAGATTCGGGTGCTTCGTGTCCCATTCCCCTTTGACTTGGTAGATTACCAAGGCCGAGTCTCCGTAGACTTCCAGGAATTTGATTCTTAGATCGATTGCAGCTTTAAGACCCAGAATACATGCTTCGTATTCGGCTATATTGTTAGTGCAATTGAAGCATAACCTGGCAGTGAATGGTGTATGACCTCCTGCGGGCGAAATGATCACAGCTCCGATGCCATTGCCAAGTGCATTAGAAGCTCCGTCAAAAACCATAGTCCACCGGGATCCTGGCTCGGGTCCTTCTTCTGGTCCTGGTTGTTTGTAGTCATTTGACTAGCATAATGTCTTCGTCTGGGAAGTCAAAGTTCAATGCTTGATAATCATCCACTGCTTGATGAGCCAGATGATCAGCTACCACACTTCCTTTGATTGCTTTTTGTGAAGTGTATTGAATGTCATATTCTGTTAAGATCATTTGCCATCTCGCTATTCTTCCAGAGAGAGCAGGTTTTTCGAACACGTATTTGATGGGATCCATCTTGGAGATTAGGAAAGTGGTGTGATTTAGCATGTACTGTCTTAGTCGGCGAGTTGCCCAAGTTAAGGCACAACAAGTTTTTTCGAGTAGTGAGTATCTTGTTTCACAATCGGTAAACTTTTTGCTAAGATAGTAGATTGCGTGCTCCTTTCGGCCGGATTCGTCATGTTGTCCTAGCACACACCCCATTGAGTCTTCTAACACAGTTAGGTACATTATCAGAGGTCTGCCTTCCACAGGTGGCAACAAGATTGGAGGTTTTTGGAGATATTCTTTGATTTTGTCAAAGGCTAACTGGCATTTGTCATTCCACCTTTCCACTTGATCTTTCTTCAACAGTTTGAAGATCGGCACACAAGTAGTAGTCATGTGGGCAATAAATCGAGCGATGTAATTTAGACGTCCCAAGAATCCTCTGACTTGTTTCTCGGTACGAGGTATAGGCATTTCTTGAATGGCTTTAACCTTGGCGGGATCAACCTCAATACCTTTGCTGCTGACGATGAAACCTAAGAGTTTGCCGGATCTTACTCCAAAGGTACACTTATTTGGGTTCAGTCGCAACTTGTATTTCTTGAGTCTGTCAAACAACTTGTGTAAATGACCCAGATGTTCTTCCTCGGTGTTGGATTTTGCAATCATGTCATCGACATACACCTCTATTTCTTGATGAATCATATCATGAAATAGCGCTACCATTGCACGTTGATAGGTTGCTCCTGCGTTTTTCAGACCAAAGGGCATTACTTTGTAACAAAAGGTTCCCCAGGGTGTTGTGAAGGTTGTTTTTTCCATGTCTTCGGGTGCCATCTTGATTTGATTGTACCCTGAGAATCCGTCCATAAAGGAGAATACCTTGCATTGTGCGGTATTGTCAACCAGTACATCGATGTGTGGTAAAGGGAAATCATCTTTGGGGCTTGCCCGGTTCAGATCTCTGTAGTCCACGCACATTCTGACTTTCCCGTCTTTTTTAGGTACAGGCACGATGTTAGCTATCCAAGGAGGATAACTTACAACTTTTAGGAATCCGGCATTGAACTGTTTTTCAACCTCGTCTTTGATCTTTTTTGACATATCAGGCCTACTCCTTCGTAGTTTCTGTTTGACTGGAGTGCTACCTTCTTTGATTGGCAGGCGATGAACTACAATGTCCGTGTCAAGGCCTGGCATATCTTCATAGGACCAGGCGAATATCTCGACGTAGTCTCGCAGCATTTGAATCAGTCTTTGCTTGATGCTGTGTTCTAAATCAGCCCCTATTTTGACTTCTTTCTTTTCTTCGTTGCTGCCCAAGTTGATGACCTCAATTGGCTCCTCGTGAGGCTGTATGGCCTTGTCTTCTTGTTCTAGCAGCCTTGCAATTTCTCTTGGCACTTCACAATCTTCCTCACTTTCGTCCTCAGTTTGGTAGATCGGACTTTCAAAGTCATGACGGGCAATAGCAGAATCGTTGTTGACTGGATCCAGAGTGTATGTGAATCTGCATGTTAGTTATGTGAGTGTGTGTGAAGAAAAAACATAGCTATTTGAAAGCGAAGAAAGAAAGAAAAAGGATCACAAAATTTAAATATGCAAGCGTCCCATGATTTTATTGAATGCACATGATCATGATATGATAAGCCCTTATAGAAGGGCCAGTGTGCTTTGGGCAAGGCACACGGCTTTCAGGCTCATGGTTCGATTGTTCAGGAACCATTTTTATCTTTGCACAATATACACAAAGAAAACAGGAAATGGCATTTACTCCTGGTCAAAGGAGATCACATCCTCAGCTTTCCAGTTGTTCAATCCACTGTTGTGAGCAGGGAGTACCCAGCTGTTCCATTTGCAGTTGTCTTCTTCATCTTCCACAGCATTGATTTCATTAGTGGGAAAATGAGCCGGTGATCCTTCGGGATAAGCGATATACTCTGCTGGATACGAGAGCCCAGGCTGAGATATCTCTGTTGGCTGAGCAAGATGCTCGATAAGGCCGTCCCATGCAGTCGGGATGATGTTTTGAATAGAGACTTGTGCATCCTGGTGAGGAGTGTATTGTGACAGAAAGCAACCCTCGTTATTTGGTATTTCCCTGGCTTCTTCAAGAGCGAAATTGTCATCGTAATGTTCATCCCATCCAGTTGGGACAATGTCCTTCATAGCAATTTGTGAGCTCGGAGGAGCGGAATATTTCACCATATAGTCATATTTGCCGCTTGGGTTCTCCTAGCGTGTCCCATACTTCTTTGGGTGGATTTTGATATTGCTCAGTGACGGGACTTGTGAAACTTTCGTCATTTTCAATTTGATCACCCCATCCAGTCGGGGTAATGTCTTCCATAGCAATATAAGAATTCTGAGGTGCGGTATACTGATAATTATACCCGTCACTTGGTTCTCCCACAGCATCCCACATTCCCATGGAAATGGGTGGAATCTCATCTGGATATGGCTGAATGATATGGTTCAAGAACACTCCTTCATCTTCAATAGCGTTTACTTCTTGGCTGACGAAGTGTGACATTAATCCTCCAGAACGAGGACCTTGATCATTCTTTTGATCTTCACTATCATAGCCCAGGCCTAGCTTGTCAGACTTGTAGGGTATATCGGGAAGCTGTCCCCATACTGTGCAATCACCCTGTTCAATCATGGCTTTGGCATCTTTGAGAGAAGCCATAGTTGTAGTTGGAGTAGCAGGAATATGCTTGGTGGTAGAGACATCTGGGGAGACCACCTCAAATGATTGGCATGGAGTTTCGATGAATTCGTCCTCCAACTCAACATATTTGGAATTGCTTAGGTGACTAACCACATATTCCTCTTCGCCATAGACTGTGACAATCTTTCCTTTTACTGGATATTTTAACTTCTGATGCAGGGTAGAAGTTACAGCGTTTGCTCCATGTATCCAAGGGCGTCCAAGTAAACAGGAGTAGGCTGGGTGAATTTCCATTACGTAAAAGATAGAATCGAAGATTTGAGAACCCACTCTGATTGGGAGATTCACTTTTCCGTATACCGTTCTGGTTGACCCGTCGAAGGCTCTTACCACAACATCACTTGGTTGTAACACAATTCCTTCGAAGTCAAGCTTTTCTAGTACTGTTTTCGGTAACACGTTCAAAGAAGAACCGTTATCTACTAGCACATGAGATAGAGTGGTGCCATTACATTCAATGGAGATATGTAGGGCTTTGTTGTGATTTTTTCCAGCAGGGGTTAGATCCACATCAGAGAAACCGAGACCATTGTTCACGGTTAGATTGGCAACACAATTCTCAAATTGGTCGACTGAGATCTCTTGAGGCACATGCGCAGCTTTGAGGAACTTCATCAGAGCTTTGGCATGAGCTTCTGAATATTTTAGCAGAGATAGCATTGAGATTTTTGAAGCGGTGTGCCCCAGTTGCTCAACAATATTGTAATCACTCTTGCAGATGATTTTCAATATTTCCTCCATTTCTTGCTTTGATGGATCCTCAGCAGTGATCTCCACCGGGGTTTGAACTTGTTCAACTTGTGGCTCTTTGCCTCGAGCGTTGTTATCTTGATTAGGAACTGGGACTCGGACTGGACCAGCAGCAACATTTGGAGAAATTTCTGGTGAAAAGATTCTTCCACTTCTCGTGATCTTGCTGGTACCCACAATATTACCCACAGTTGGAGTAGTTAACTTTGCGGCCTCTTCAGTCGAGGTACCCTGCTTAACTCCATGAACATAAACATTAGTGTCGTATCCCCATGGGACAGCTTTGTCTGAGGAGTATGGAAATGGAGTTGGACTAGCAATGACTACTGATGCCACTTTGAGTGTAGCAGAAATTTTGAATGGAGCCTTGGCAGAGATTTTGAATGGTAAGCTGGAGATCACTGAGGCATCCTCTATTCTCATCCCGTTTGCAAAGACTTCGCACAGCACGTCCATAGAAGGGAGCCTCTCAAACATAATGATACGGCGATCCATCCACTTTTGAATTCCCATTCTTAGATTTTCACAACCATTGGGCAGGTATGAGCAATAAAAGCAGTCGGGGTCACATCCTGGGAAGTAACCAGCTTGGATTAGCTTTCCTTTGACTTCGCAGAGTGGAGTTGATAATTCGTTCACATCATAGATGTAAACAGTGTCCAGGATAGCGTTAACAGTTTTGTCATGCTTTGGCATAGGTGCAGTGATGACATTTGGAGTTTCTGGAGGATCGAACTCAATTTCCCCAGCATCTATCATATCTTGTATTTTATTTTTCAAGGCCCAGCAGTGATCTGCGTCATGTCCTGGAAAGTTTGAGTGATAGGCACATGTTGTATCAGGGCGATAATTCGGAGAGGAAGTGTTGACATTCTTTGGAGGACCTTTTAATGTGATCAGATCTGCTTTTAGCAAGTGCTGCAATGCCTGAGAGATTGGCATGTTGATTCTGGTGAAATTTCTTCTTGGTGCATCTGGTCGATGCGTATATTTTGGCCGTTGATCTTTTTGAGGTGCAGATGCGGAGATCAGAACTGCCCCTACAGATTGATGCTGCTCACTTTTGCGACTTTTCTGAATTTGTGTTGCATTGACCTCATTTCTCCCGCTGATGGGCCTTTTTGTAGTACCAGAGGAGGAACCTATTTGAATTTTTCCATTTTGAATGCCACTTTCGACACGTTCTCCGGTCAGTATCAGGTCAGTGAAACCTGATGATGAGCTTCCCAGCAAATGGCTATAGAAAGGGCCAGTTAAAGTGCCCATGAACATGTCGACTAGTTCGCGATCAGATAAGGGTGGTTGAACCCTTCCAGCCATATCTCTCCACTTTTGTGCATATCCTTTGAAACTTTCTTTTGGTCCCATAGACATGCCCCTTAGTTGAGTACGGGTTGGCGCAAGATCAGCATTGTATTGGTACTGTTTGTAAAAAGCAGCAGCTAATTCTTCCCAAGTATGAACCTTGGTATTTTCCAGCTGGTAGTACCACTCGAGTTGTGTACCCGACAGACTTTCTTGGAAGAAGTGAATCCACAATTTGTTATCTGTTGTATGAGGTTGTATCTTCCTCACATAGGATCTCAGATGTAGTTTCGGGCAGGAAACTCCAGTCATATTTTGCAAAGACAGGAACTTTGAATTTTGGAGGGATAACAACATCCGAGATGAGCCCCAGATCATTGAAATCTAAGCCAGGTACTTTTTGTATCTCCATAGCTTTCATACGGTCTTCCAGCTGTTGGTATTTGTCATCATCCGGTTCGTCCCCAGAATGATCATCTTCTTCATTTGAAGAGAGAGAGGGTTTAGCAGAACCCTGGTTGCTTTGATTGTCTTCTTGTTCACCATCACCGACTGTTTCAGGGATCGGTGGCTTTTTGAACTTTTTGACTGGAATTTTGATTTTCCTTTTCAGGTGACTCAAGCCTACAGATCCTTTGGGCTTCTTTTTCTTCTTGATTATCAGGGCTTTCAGTTCTTGTTGCCCCTTTGCCAGTTCCAGAATTGCCACTTGAACTTGGGCATTCTGTGCTTCGAGATTCTTGATGCTTGTCTCGGATTCCATCTCTTCTGACTGAAATAAACAGCGAGGAGATGAGAAATCCGTCATGAGAACCTGTTACGCAATGTGTATGACTGGATGCAATGTACATGAATGAAATGTATATGCAATGTATATGAATGCAATGTATGAAATGTATATGCAATGCATGAAATGAAATGTGTGTGCAATGTTTTCAAGGATCTTAGAGTTTAGATTTGTTAAAGAAGAAACAAACGTTAGTTAATCAATTTATTCTTTTTTTCTTTGCCTCATTTGGGCTTACAAGACAGAAATAAAATAAATGATCCTTTAGGTCTCCCATGGACGCTTTCTCTTTGCCCCCAGGAATGTGTTGATCTGCTGTTCTTCTTGAAGCTGTCCGGTGAGCTCCAATATCCTTCTCTCATAGTCCTGACAGTGTGCTTTGAAGGTGTCTCTTTCCTCTTTTAGTTGAACCCAAGATTTTTGCAACTCTTCTAGGTCAGTTGGCATATCCGGGTGTAGAATAACTTGAGGTTCGTATCCTTCGACCTCTGGTTCAATAGTCACTGGTAGAATAGCGGGATATGGCATAATGAGTTTCTGAGCATGAGTGCGGACCCATCTGAGGTAAGGTTCCATAGGGATAGAATTCCATTGCCCCAAAGTTTTGCTTTCTATTCTATAGACACTGTCCCATGCATGTATGAACCTTCGTCGGTGTCTATGAGAATCATTCTCGTAATCAAACACAATGCCACGGATAATCATGTCATGAGGACCGTTGCTCCTTGCATATCCGAATTGGCGTAGAGCTAAAGAGGGATTGTAAGTGATGCCCCCTTTGATGCCAAGGAGTGGCACATTAGGGTACTCTCCACAATGATCAATGATAGTAATGTCTCTTTAAAAGAAGTTGTTCCACCGGATATCTGAATGAGACAAAGACATAATCCTGCGAGACCATTGCATTCTTTGTTCATTTCTCAACACTGATCGGGGAAGATGAAATGTAAACCACCTAGCCAGTAGTGGTATGCAGCACATGAGAGTTCCTCATTTCTTCATGGTACGAGTGTGTAGAGAATGTAGAATGTCTCCCAGCAATGTTGGTACCGGGTTACGGGTTAGGAAAAGGTTGATGATGTGTACACTTATGAACTGATCAGGATTAGGGAATAATACCAAACCATAGATCAAAAGAGCAACAACCTCCTCAAAAGCTGGATAACTTTTGTTTTCTAGCAGTATTCGAGCCTTTTCCAATAAGAACTTGGCAAGCAAACCCTTAACTCCACTCTTTGTTTCCCAATTGGACTCGATTTCTGATTTTCGCAGATGTAAAGCAGCAGCAATGACCTCAGGTTTTGGAATCCTTTCTAAACCAGTGAAAGGTAATTGATTTCGAACAGGCAATCCAATTAGTTCAGAGAATTTTTCCAAAGTGGGTACCAACTGGTAATCAGGAAAGGTAAAGCAACGGTGTTCAGGGTCAAAGAACTGGAACAGGACCCGTATCATGTCTTCTTCAAATTTTGAGGTAACCAAATGGAGTAGGTGACCATGCCTTTCGGTGAATTGAACATTCTTGGGGAATTCTGACACTAAGTCTTTTAGTTCAGATGGTACCGTTGAGATGTTGATTCGGATGTAATCTCGGGTGGCGGGAGCCATTACCTGCAAAAACAAAGGTAAACTCTTTGATCCTTGAAGTGTTTTGTGAGAAAATGATATGCTTATGATGCAAACATGTGGCACACAAAAACAAATCAAACAATAGCCTTAGGTTTAAAGGCTTGCATGGAGCTGATAGGTGATACCCTCCCCACTGAGGTTGAGTTGGTTAAAACCTGTCCTAGAATAGCATTCGGGTTCTATGATCCTTGGAAGTAACATCTCAATACGGCGCTCGAGCGGCCGATCAAAATATTCCTCGAGGATAACTAACTTCGATCAATTTCAAAGCTAGCCACTTAATAGGCCATAAGTCAAGTTCAACTAAAAAGGTTCTAAGACAAATTAGTGTTTAATGACATTTCGGAAGCCTAATATACTCCTTGATCGTTTTCAAGGGACATCAGTATAAACCAAAGTATCGCACTAATGATGACTACCAGATTAACCGTATTGATACATGCCGTACAGTTTCCTTGGTCTATTGTCATATACTTAAGGTATCTCGAGATTCGGGTTAGAATCTTTCACACAAGCAAAATACCCAAACAAACCTTTGAAAAATAGAGCAATCAAGTCAAACAATTGAAAACATCGAAGTGACCTATTCTCTTAAGGTAACCCCTTTTGAAAACATTTTGTTTTTGAAAGTGACTCCCCAGCAGAGTCGCCAGTTCTGTGGACCTCCGTTTTTCGGGCCATACCTCTGAGCGGGAGAGATACGTGAACTGACTCTTTTTTATCGCTTATGCTTTCGCATTTTTTGAAAATTCACAGAGTCGCCACGGACCTTTTATTTTATCCAATTAAGGAAAGGTTTATAAAAGAAACAGAAAAAAGACCTTTAAGAAATTCTGGGTAAGGGGGTAGGTTATACAAAGGGAAGGTGTTAGCACCCTTTGTATCCATGGTTAACCATGGGCTCTTAAGTTTGCTTAGCTCACTTGTTTTTCGATCACTTTTCAATTGCTTTAGAATGCTCATATGTGGTTTCAAATACCATTGTAAATTGAATTTTGTAATGATCCTTGTGCGGATGTATACAAAATGCTTGTTTATCTTTCGAAAGATGTTTTGAAAAGAACGTTAACTTTGTAATGATCCGTGTTTGGATGTATACAAAATATTGTCTTTTTGGAAAGTTTTGTTTTGAAAAACAACAGTGTATGAGAATTTTGTTTGTTTTGATTTGAGCAAGCAAACTAGGAGGTCTACCCTGAGTTGTAAGGTCTTTATCCTTATATCCTTTAAAAATCTATCCTTTCACAGGATATAAACAAAAGGTTCGATTTTGTACTCGAAACAGTGGAATTTTGACTTTGATTTTGAAAAGAATGAGAAGGGATTACCTAAAGAGGTACAAGTGTGATTGTGATTGGATTCAGATATTTTATCTTTGAAGTTAGTAATCTGACGGTTCAATTTTATCTTTGACATACACGCAGTTTATATTTGCTGGAAATTAAAATGCGGAAATGTAAAATGCGGAAAGTAATTCTACGCTATTACATCGATTGTGCAGGAAATGTAAACTAGCCTATTTACATGATTTTGACAACCTATACATTTATCTAGGAATTTAAATTGCAAGAAAAATAAAAGGCATGTTTTTGGATTTTTTATGATTGATTTTAATTATAATTAATGCATGATTAATTAAATTAAAATGAAGAAAACAGATGAAAATGTATTTAAACCTAGAAATTAAGTTTAAAATATGTACAAAATATTTGTCAATTAATTTTAAAACAAAACTAATTTTTTTGGAATTTTTGAAATTGATTTGAAATTGATTAAGCTAATTAAAACATAATTATGCAAATAATTATACAAATAATTAAAACTTAAAGAGAAAATTATCCTAAATATGTACAAAATTAGTTTATAATATATAAACAATATTTAACATAAAGAACAAATTTTTTTATGATTTTTTGATTGGTTAGAATAATTAAAAAGCAAATATACAAACATATACTAATTAATTATGCAAAATATTGGAATTATGAAGAAAAATAAAATATTTTTATTTCAGAAAATAATATATTATTTTAGAAGTCTAAAAATATTTTTTGTATATTTTTTGGATTTTTAAAACTATTTTTAATTAATTTTGCAAAGAAATTAAAATAGAAATAGAAAATATAAAAGGATACGATCAGGTGTGGAAATTAAGTGATGTCCATGGTGTGGATCACTTGTA
The DNA here is from genome assembly GCF_029867415.1 of Vicia villosa. NCBI lineage: Eukaryota > Viridiplantae > Streptophyta > Magnoliopsida > Fabales > Fabaceae > Vicia > Vicia villosa. Next base: position 124,597 of record NW_026705787.1, on the reverse strand, counting down.
TGGTGCGTTGGATTGAGGATTAGTGGAGATCAAGGGCTCATGTTGCAAGACACATGATGCACGTGGTTAGAGGAGTAGCATGAGATTATGCTGACTTTGAGAGTCCAGCGTGGGGCCCCCTGAAGTTGACTGGCGAATAGAAAGATGAGGATAGGCCACGCGAGCAGTCAAAGGGTCCTCATCACTATTCATCATCTTCTTCAATTTACCTATGGAATTTGCTGCGGATTTACCTGCAACATTACCTGCGGATTTTGCTTTCAATTCTTTAACCTTTTGGATGACCTACAAAACGAAAATAAAAAAGAACAAGGGCCACCCAGATCACCTAAATGGACCCTTCTGAACATGATAGTGTCGTTAGTTTTTTCATTTGGAGCCTCTATCATAGAAAACGAAAGGTTTACATCTTTGAAGCTCAAAAATGGTAGAGCTTCAAAACCACGTTTGAACTTGCATGTAATCACTCAAATCTACCCTATGTCATGCCATGAGTCCATTCAAATGATTAGTTTGTATTATAGTTAAGCATGCATATGAAAACGAAAGCTACATGGTTATGAACATGAAGGTGATCGTGAGCATGTTTAAGGTTGTTTCAATCACATGTTATGAGTCAATCCTTACCTATGATGTTATACAAGAGTAATAGGATGATTATTTTGTATTGATAGTGGCTGGAAATATGAAAACGAAAATTACATATATTTGATATCTTTTTGAGAATTTTATGTAGATGATGGCTATGCTCTTGCTATAATTTCGTGTGTGTGTTGTTGTTGATGTATTCCACTTCATTTATAGGCCAAGAGCTGCTTGGAAGTGAAGCTAAGAGCATTGATTGCTTGGTTGAAAGTTTGATTTTTAAATATTAAAAATCCTTGAATATTTGACCAAGTCTTGCTCTCCTTTACTTCTCTTGCCTTGTGCTTCAATTCTCTGCAGAAAATCAGAGATTCCTTGGGTGACTCATGCTTAGATTGTAAGCTACCCATTATCCATTCATTTTTCCTTTTAATTTAATCTTAAAATAAGATAAAATTAAGCAAAAAATGAATAAAAATGGCATGGGCTTAGTATTGGTCGTGGGAGGCCCATAATATTATGGAAATGATGTTTGAACCATGAAAACTTGGCCCCATTTGGAAAAAATACATTTTTCAGCAATGTTGATTTCATGCATTTTTCCAAAATTTAGCCAACTTCAACAAGGTGTAAATCCCTCAATTTTTGTCATATTAATGAGATCTTGCACTTTTTGGAAACCTCAAAGAGTCCTCTAACCAATGTCTTTGGTCTCATGTCAAAATGATTTTTGATGCTCCTTGTGTGTCCTTTTGAAAAAAGTGTCTTTTTGTTGACTTTGAAAATGACTTGTAATGTCTTTGGTCATATTTTTCAAATGGTGAATCCAATGATCATGGAACCAATTGCATTTGAAAGATAATTGAATTTCCTTCAAAATGAGCTTTGGTTTGAATTTTTTGGATGAAGGATGAGAGAGTTATGACCAGTCAAAGTTGAGTTGACTTTTCAGGCAAAAACCCTAATTTTGAATCTTAGGGTTTTGTTGATTTTTGATCTTTCCTTGATGAATTATGATCATCCAATGATCAAATGATGAATCCTTTGACAAAATATGGACTTTGACAAAAAATTTCATTTTTGACTGTCTGTTGACTTTTTTGGTCAAACGGGTCGTCTGTGGACTGTTTGAGCTGCTGACGGTGCGTCTGAGTGAATTGAAGTTTGAAAATTTGTATGATGGTACTTTGAGATATATGGATGTGCATGAAATCCATTTGAGGTCTCAAAAGCTTGTTTCTCCTATAAAAACAAGAAAACCCTAGTCAGGGACTGTTTGTGTAGGAGACAGTTAAGCGTACCTGATTTTTGTGCAGTGTTGAGTCTCTGCTAATCGCGTGATATTCAGAAGACTTCTAGAACAAAAATCTTGGAATTTTGAATTGTGAAAGATTGATTTGATTGATGGTACAAAACACTGAGAATTGTACTGGCAGCAGTTTGGCTGTCAACTGACTGTTCAGATATTGACGTAGTAGTTAGAGTGAAAAATCAACAGTCAAAGTTAATTTTCTTTTTTTTTGTTGTTTTTGTTTTTGTTTTATGTGAAAAATGAAAGTTTATTTACATGACTTGTTAGAAAAACACAGACATAATAAATAACTAATATTTACTGTATGCGGGCAAAATTACCGATAATAACCCTGAAAATCATTTAATGCACAGAAAAATGAATATTTGACTGGCAGAAAACACACAAAATATTATCTGAGTAATTAAGCAATATTATGACAAATAGTACAACATTTAATACTGACAGTACAAATATTACATACTATATTGAACAGTACGAATAAACGGTACATTTAAGAAATAAGAAATACGGCAAATTTTAAGAATGACGATTGATAACCCATGCTACAAATAGTAACATGTAGATGATTGGGAGCATAAGCATCCCAGGTCCACAGTGTTCCGGGCTATGTAGACAGAAGAAAGACATGATCACCGTAGCAATGGTGATGACCATAAGAAAACACGTTTCCCACCGCTTTGCCATTTTGTCGGGGAAGAAGAAAGGATGGATTATGAAGTAGAAATTTGAGAGATGAGTTAGAATTTGATGTGAGATTTTTATGAAACAATGAGAGGTATTTATAGAGTGGAAAGAAGGATAGAGACGTTGGGGAATGATGTGATTCCGTACAAAAGGAAAATTTGAGTGGAAATAAGATTTGAAAGAAAGTGGAGATAGTGTTGGGAAAAAGAGAGATTTGATTTTTGAAAAAGGGATTTGAAAAGATTTTTGAAAATAATGGAATATAGTACAAAAATTAGTGGGAAACAAAAGATAATAATAATCTACTTGTTACCAGTACAGTCTGAGTTTCCTGATTCTGCGCCTGCAAAAAGATTTAACTCTGTACCAATTGTGTCAGTACTATTTATCTGTAAATAAATAAATAGCATGTGCGAAGTAATAAACAGTATTTGGCGTTTGCGTAAGAATAAATTCAACTGCAAGCCAAATTACTGTATAAGAAAAATTCTAAAAACTAAGTATTTCATATGTCAGGATATTTGTTGAAATAAAAATCCATGATTATATGAGACTCTTAATTTTCAGATTGGAGTTTTCTTGAAAAAAGATGCGGGCAAATTTTGGGGTATAACAGTTGCCCCTATTCAATCTTCTTAAACCTGAAGAGATTGTCTGAAATCTGAAGGTAGAAGATGATTGAATATTTAGATGCCCTGAAAATTTGCACTTACCTTGATCAGAAGAGATGTTGGAAGTTGCATTTGAATGTCGTCTGCGAAATGTTGTTGGCAGATTGAAACATTACCTGAGATGGGCTTTCAGATGCCACCTGGAAAATGTGTTGAGGGTTTGTTCATCAGAATGAATCCATTGATTATATCTTGATGAAGGATTTGAAAGTCTTTGTGTTGACTGTTTCGGAACCGTCCAAGGTTACCGCTTTAAGTCTAGGAGGATGATTGCTACGGAACTTGTCCAAAGTTTTTCCTGCTTTAGATTTTGAAAGTTGATCATTGTGGAACCGTTTGAGGTATCAGCTTTAGATCTTTGATGTTAGATCATTCTTGAACCGTCTGAGGTATCGACTTTAGATCTTCAATGTTAGATCGTTCTGGAACCGTCTGAGGTATCGACTTTAGATCTTCGATGTTAGATCGTTCTGGAACCGTCTGAGGTATCAACTTTAGATCTGTGATGTTAGATCGTTCTGGAACCGTCTGAGGTATCAACTTTAGATCTTCGATGTTAGATCGTTCTGGAACCGTCTGAGGTATCAACTTTAGATCTGCGATGTTAGATCGTTCTGGAACCGTCTGAGGTATCAACTTTAGATCTGCGATGTTAGATTGTTCTGGAACCGTCTGAGGTATCAACTTTAGATCTGCGATGTTAGATCATTCTGGAACCGTCTGAGGTATCGACTTTTAGATCTTCAATGTTAGATCGTTCTGGAACCGTCTGAGGTATCAACTTTAGATCTGCGATGTTAGATCGTTTTGGAACCGTCTGAGGTATCAACTTTAGATCTGCGATGTTAGATCGTTCTGGAACCGTCTGAGGTATCGACTTAGATCTGTGATGTCTGTTTTTGAGTTGATAAGTGATCAGAATGAATCTTTGGCTTGATTATATCTGAGAGAACCGTTCATGGAATTCAGGTGAACACTGCATGTGATTGAGAATATCTTTGTTGAAGATATCTGTCTACCTGAAAAATCAAGTTAGCAATATGCAATGTTTATGGTGCATTTAATGTGAGCTAAAGGAGAAATAGGCATGTTATGTTGTGTATGAATATGCGTATGAATATGCGCATGATGCATGATGTATGAATGTGAATATGAATATGCGCATGATGCATGATGTATGAATGTGAATATGAATGTGTGATGTATGAATGTGATGTCAAGCTTCTATTTGGGAAAATAAATTTCCGCCAGTCATCTGGATATGACTATATTGTGATTGTTGATGATCTTTTGTCTTGTTTGAGTACCCTCGGCTGGGGAAATTCTTTGAGAACCATGGTACTCTGTTGAAGGATCATTGACTATCACTTGGGAATGAAAGGTAGCTGGAAGTTCTGATGCCCTTTCAAATGGGAATGAGGAAGATGCATAATCCTCCGATGCACTATCTGACCAAGTCCGGGTGCGGGGGTCACACCTTCTGAAGATAGTAATCTGGAACAACCCTGCTGGGGTATAAGACTTCTTTTGAAGAGAAAATCTTTTTGAGGAATTTGCTGAGAAATGCGCTTCTCTTGGGGATTTTCTTCTGATGGGATGATGTCCAGATAATTGGGACATTACCTGAATGCTATTCCTGTTTTTCCTGGTAAACATCAATCATATTCAAATGCACATGTTCATTCAGAATTATCATTGGGACGTTTACGTATTTAAAACAGAAAAAGTGAAAATAGTGATTTTTGAGCCTAAGCTGCACATGTTCATCCTATGAGTGCTCGTTGTCTCTTTAAACATGGGTTTTATTTGTGTGTTGGAGAGCTCTGCCTGGTTCTAGTTCTGTGAGGATTTCCTTTGTCAATTTTTGGCTAAAAAGGGGAAGAAAGGATTAACTTAAATGAGTCTGGAACTGAGCTTCTCAAGTGTTGAACAGACACGTCAAAGAGGAAGCTGAAGGTTGAGAAAACACTTAGAAGGGGGGGGGGGGGGGTAAATAAGTGACTCCTTTTAAATTTGGCTTTGAAGGAACAATAGACAGAACACTGTTATTTTTATCCTGGTTCATTTGCAACTCAAACTACTCTAGTCCACCCTCCTTAAGTGATTTGCCTCTCTCAACGAGGACTTAATCCACTATAATCAGAACTTGATTACAATTGCACAGCCCACTGGTGTGACTTACAATACAATGCACGAGTCAAACTGCTGGTGACTAACAACCTGCACAAACCAACTGTTTGTGACTAACCAACTTTAAGACTCATTTAGTCCTAGACTTCTTGAGACTTCTGACCCAACTGGTCTCTCAAGGAACTGTTACAGAGTAACTTCAAATGACAATGTTTAGTGTTGCTTCTATAAAGCTTTAATCACAACTTTGATATTTCACTAATGTTTAGTACAGAATGTTTGAACTCAGAGATTTTGATATGAAACTTTTTCTTCAGCGAGTTTTATGTAACTTCACACTTTGATAAATTTCAGACTTATGATGTTCGTGTGTGTAATTATTGTATATGTTGTTCTAACGAACATGAATATATTGCTCAAGCTTTTTTGTCCGTTAATTTGATTCTTGGACGAAAATATTTAATGCTTGCGTGTTGCTTTTTATTTTGTTTTCTCCAATGAGCTGCATGTAGAACTGTTCAGATCATTTGGAATAGTATTTTCCTTTATCTGTTTAATGATCAGGATATCAGACATGTTAAGCTTTTTCAATAATATAAATTTCAAATTTCTCATATATCTTTTAATGAGTAATACAAAATTTTTAATGCTACTTAACTTATTAATTAATTCTCCCACTTTTTTTCATAATCAAAAAGATGTAAAAAATGTAAGAGCTTTTTAGTCAGGTAAACAGTTATAAGTACTAAAATCAATGTTATCCCAGACAGAATGACAAACAAAAAGAAAAAATTCATTAATAAGAAGACATACTTTTACAGACACCAATATCTAAGACTCCTAGTAATCATACTCATAGTTTCCTCCAGTGAAGGGAAAACTTTCACTAGGTTCAGCAAGCAGTACTTCTTCATTGTTAAGAAGTTCTATGGAGCGAAGACTGCTCACAATGCCTGTAGACTCGAACATAGTGGACAAAATTCCACCATATGGTATGAAGAAGTCTTGACCGCACTTGAAAGCTTTCAGAGACTCTCTCAAGTGACCAAAGATAATGGCATCAAGATTGATTAGCTTGTTTAATTCCAGCCGGTTGATCAGGAACCTATCTCTTGCACACATGATTTTGTGGAATTTCCCTCGTAGAATTAGGTTCAAGAGAATGAGACGAAACCAGACTTGTTTTGTTGGAGAGAGATAGTATGGGTTGTTGCATATACGACGAGCAAGTTTGCTCAGATCATTTGGAATGACAAATGCATTTGCATAGTCAAATACTGTTAGACATGCTGCATTGTGCCTAGAGGGGCACACTATTACATCAGCAATGAAGTCTTCAGAAATGGTTAACTGACAGTCATGGAAGGAGGAGTTAATGCTTAGATGATCCTCACTAACTGAAGGACTTATCCAGAATTCTTTTACCAGGTTGATAAGGACGGGACCATTAAGAGTATCAACATAAGGTTTCCATCATTGTTGATAGCAATGGTCGATAAAATGATCATTGCTTCTTGCTAACCATAAGCATTTTTCTTTGATTACCGTAAAGGTTGGTTGAGAAGACATGACAACAAAGAAGACTTTGAAGAAAAACTGACACAAATTGATTTTAGGGTAATGTAGGATTTTTTGACACGGGATTGGATTCGCATGCAAAATGTTTTGCCAAGGGTAATCAATGCATAGATTCGCATGCAAAATGTTTAAGTGACCAAGGAATAGTAGCGTTATGATTAAAGACATTTAGGGATAACGTAGAGAAATTAGTGCAACAATTACCAATGACTTATGACCCATTATCTTTTTCACGCGCGACCTTTCAGAGATTGAACATGTGCTCAATTTCTCAGGTTAACGTGAACTAGCAGTTTTATCTACTGAACTTCTGATTCATCTTAGAAAACAAACTTTTGAGCCCAGTGGGTCCGATATTTCTAGATAATTCCTATTTATAACTTGTGAGATGTTGTAAATTAGATAGTTCAATTTTTTAGGCAATCGAATCACAATAGATATTGATCATAATTTCATTCAAGAAACAATTCCATACTAATATTCTTTAGAATGAATTTGAATCTATCTTCAGAAAGAGGTTTTGTGAAAACATCACCCAATTGATGGTCTGTATCAATGAAGTTTAAGCTTAATATCCCTTTTTAAATATAGTCCCTAATGAAATGATGCTTAATTTCTATGTGTTTAGCTTTGGAGTGCATAATAGGATTTTTAGAACGACAGATAGCATAAGTAATGTCACAGAAAATAGGAATCTTTCGCTCATATATGTGATAATCTTCTAACTGACTTTTTATCCGAAGCATCTGAGTGCTACAGCCTGCAGCAGCAGCATATTCTGCTTTTGTAGTTGATAGTGCAATTGTGGCTTGCTTTTTGTTGTACCAGGAGATCAGATTACTTCCTAGAAACTGACAGCTTCCAGATAAAGATATCATTTTTGCATAGGAGTTTTTGCTTCTTTACTTTCTGATAGCTTAAATTTCTCCAGAAGTTCCTTGACATACTTTGTGTGATGTATGTAAGTACCTTAAGAAGTTTGGTTTATTTGAATTCCCAGAAAGAATTTTAGCTCAACCATCATGCCCATTTCAAATTCTACCTGCATAGACTTAGCAAATTCTTTTCCAAGAGACATATTAGAAGTTCCAAAAATAATATCATCCACATATATTTGACAGTTTAAGATATCATTTTTAAATGATTTACGAAATATTGTTGTATCAACTTTACCTCTGGTGAAATCTTTTTCTAGAAGGAATGAACTTAAACTTTCGTACCAAGCTCGGGGAGCTTGTTTTAGTCCATATAAAGATTTATTTAGTTTAAAAACATGTTCAGGATAATTTGGATCTTCAAATCCAGGAGGTTGATGAACATACACTTCTTCTTCAATATAACCGTTTAAAAATGCACTTTTAACATCCATTTGATATAATGTTATGTTAAATTGAGCAGCATAAGCAATTAAAATCTGATATGAAATTCTGGTATGACAGACTCGGAAGTCAATCCCGATGTTAAGATATTTGATCTGTTATTAGCATAAGCAGAATAGAAAGATCCCCCATTTATTAATTACTCCTAAACAGGAGTCAGTGAGACCTGGGATCACACACGTTCAGTAGACATAACCAGATTATAATCTTTATATGGTTCTGTTCAGGAACAGCTAACACTTCTGAACCTGATGTTATAAACAATGTCATAACATTCATAACTAAACAAACAATGCAGAAGATAAATAATACAGTTAATTGTTAACCCAGTTCGATATAACTACCTACTCTGGAGGTTACCAAGCCAGGAAGAAGATTTCACTAACAGTAGTACTACTTTATGTAAACAACCTCACGTTTACAGATAAACACCCTCTGGTTTACCTAGTCACTACCCAATGCAACCTTTATCTCAGAACTTCATCCAAGACAAGAGAACCTCTGCTCACTCCCTAGTGATACCTAACTGTTACAACCCTGCAATAGCTATTTACACAATTAACAATGAACAATACTTGATCTTGCTTCATAGCTTCGATCAAGAATACAATACTCAACTCTTACCTACAGGCTTTGAGTGAGGACAATCACTTCTCTAACCTACAGGTTTCGAGAAGGACGTGGCAGCCATCCCACAACCTAGTGGTCTACCTATAGAAACCCTAATGACTACATCGTTTCTAAACAAGGTTTTCTATATCAACTAGGTTACAAAGTTTCCTATTTATAACTTGATCCCAATTGGACTTGGGCTTACAAATCCCAGCACTCCTTGCTGTTACAAATATGCAGAAATATTCGGCTACAAATAAGGTCTTTTAATCATGAGTTTCCTAATTTATCTCCTAAATTAGAAACTGCTGAATCTTCAATCTTCTGATCTGATTCTTCCTGAATCTTCAATCTTCTGATCTGATTCTTCAAATGTTCTTTTGACCTTTAAATTTGCGCCACATAGGATTACAAAATATTCGGCGAATATCCTGTATCTGTTAAGTACAAACTGAATCTTCCTTCCAGTTCTGCAGTCGCGATGTCATGAGTTGATGTCATGACATTCCATCTAACATCTTGCTTGTACCTGATTTGTTCTTTTTAAACTTGCAATATTCACATTGATATTATGTTTTACTGCTATTATGTTTTAGTCAAACATAGATGCCAATCAGCCAATAAAAGCACTAACATGATAGATTCTAACCTGGCAACTGGGGAAAAGGTTTCATTATAGTCAATACCTTCTTGTTGACTATACCCTTGAGCAACCAATCGAGCCTTGTTTCTGATAACTTCTCCTTGCTCATTCATCTTGTTTTTAAACACCCATTTTGTTCCAGTTATGTTAAATCCTTCAGGTTTCAGAACATGATCCCATACATCATTTCTTGTGAATTGGCTTAATTCTTATTGCATGGCAATAATCCAATCCGTATCTTGAAGGGCTTCATCTACTAAATTTGGCTCAATCATTGATACTAAACCAAATAATGAATTCTCATTATTTCTCAGAAATGCATTGGTTCTGATAGGATCATCTTTCTTGCCACATATAACATCTTCTGAATGATGTGTAGTAAGTCTTGGAAATCTTTTATAATGGTTCTCTTCAGAGATTCTCAGATTCTCCATAGTTGATATGATTGAGAGAACTTCTGAACCATCTTTATCTTCTGGATCATCAAGATTCGTGATATATTCATCTGTATCTGCAAAATTTTCAATCTGCTTTGGCTTTTGATGACCAAGCTTATCATGAAATCGGATATTGATTGATTCTTCAACAATCGAGGTTTCTGTATTATATACTCGATAGCCTTTTGAGTATTCAGAGTATCCTAGCAGAAAACACTTTTGTGCTTTAGAATCAAACTTGTTCAGATGTTCTTTAGTAACAAGGATAAAACAAGTACAACCAAACGGATGAAAATATGAAATATTATGTTTTCTATTCTTCCATAGTTAGTAGGGGGTCTTTTCAAGAATATGTCTTATGGAGACTCTATTTTAAATATAACATGCTGTGTTAACAGCTTCTGCCCAAAAATGCTTAGCCATATTTTCTTCATTAATCATAGTTCTAGCCATTTTTTGTAATGTTCTGTTCTTACGTTCTACCACCCTATTCTGTTGAGGAGTCCTAGGACAGGAGAAATTAGGAGAGATGTCATTGTCTTTAAAGAACTTTTCAAAGAAATGGTTCTCAAATTCTCCTCCATGATCACTTCTAACCTTTATGATTTTAAGTTCTTTTTCATTTTGAACTTGGTTACACAAATCAAGGAACACAATATGTGATTCATCTTTGTGTTTTCAGAATTTTACCCATGTCCATCTGTTGTAGTCATCAACAATGACCAATCCGTAATTCTTGCCTCTGATGGATGCAGTTTTAATTGGACCAAACAAATTAATATGCAGAAGTTCTAATGATCTAGATGAGGAAACAACATTTTTAGATTTGAAGGAGGTTTTTGAAAACTTTTCCTTTTGGAATGCTTCACAAAGAGCATCTAAGTTGAACTTCAGATTTGGGAGATCTATTACCAAATTGAGTTTGTTGAGCTGAGATAATCTTCTCAAGCTAACATGTCCCAATCTTCTGTGCCAAACCCATTGCTCATCATTAACAGACATAAGACAAGTTACTTTCTGAGTTTTAAGTTCAGAGAGATCAATTTTATAAATGTTATTCCTTCTCTTACCAATAAAAAGGATTGATCCGTCTTTCTGGCTAACAGCCTTACAAGACTCTTGATCAAAGATTATGTCATAGCCGTTGTCGCTTAATTTACTTATAGACAACAGGTTATGGGCTAATCCATCTACTAGTAATACATTAGTTATAGAGGGAGAGTTACCATTATCGATAGTTCCTGAGCCAATAATCTTTCCTTTTTGGTTCCCTCCAAATCTAACGTCCCAGCCAGATTTATGTTCTAAGCTTTGGAACATAGACTTTCTTCCTGTCATGCGTCGCGAGCATCCAGAGTCCAGGTACCATGACTGGTGTCTTGACTTCGCTACTAAGGACATCTGTAACTGTCATACCCCAAAATTTTCCCATCATATTTACTCATATTTCATTCCACCTGACTTTCAAATGCTCAAAGATCTCCAATTGCTCAAAGCTACTCTCCTAAACAAATGCCTCTGAACTAGGGTTTTGATCTTCTCAAGAAGAAATCAACTTCTGATACCTCAAGCGGACTCCATGACCTCTCATATGATTCAAAGAACCTCTATGCCATGTTTCAAGTCCTGATTCCCAAGATTGCTCAGTCAATTGCTCAAATAGTCAACAGTCGACTAGTTTGGCCTAAAAATCAACTGTGGTCAAAGTACAATCAAAATTCCTGATTTTTGGTCAACATCCTTATTTTGAAGTATCATTCATCATTTGATCAAGTACTGATCATGATTCATCAAGAAAAGTTCAGAGATCAACAAAATCAAAACTTTCTAAATTAGGGTTTTTTGACCTAAAGTCAACTGAACTTTGACCAGCCATAACTTTCACATGGAACATCAAGAATTTCCCATCCAAAGCTCATTTTGAAGGAAATTGAATTCTCTACAACTTTGTCTCTCACATGCCAAGTCTAAAAATGCTTCATTTGAGATATGTGGATCAAAAGATTATAGGTCCTTTTTGAAAGTCAACCAAAAGCAGTTTTTTGTCAAAGCCCATATCATCAAGATAAAATCTTCAAATGGAAAAAAGTTCCCACATTGGATTGTAGAGGACATCTTGAGGTTTCCAAAAAGTCCTAGAACTCCTCCATATCTTAAAAATTGAGGGAGATATGCCTTGTCAAAGTTGGATAATTTTGAGAGAAAAGTGTGAAATAGAAGGCTCCAAAATGAATCCTGTTGCAAAAGGGACCCAATCTTTCTTGGCCCAATCTTCATCCTTATGATATCCAAGGCCCTAAAGTCAATTGCCACGAATTATCGGATAATATTTGATTTTATTTGAATTTTTATTTATTTAAATATGATTTGATGTGATTTTGATGTGATTTTGATTTCCAATCATAACCAATCAAATAAACATCATATTTTTCACTTAAAATCGTGCAAACAAGATTGGATTTAATAGGATTGAAATTGGAGCAAAATTAGAAAGATTGCATTCAAGAATCAATCAAGTTCCAATCTCTTTAATTCACCAATATTTGATTCAATTTCTGAACCCTAATCATTCTCCTATATATATACAAACTTGGCAAACCCTAAAGGGACGAAAAAGGGGAGGAGAGGAAAGGTTTCAAAAGGTGCAAATTATTCAAAGTTTAGGGCAAACTCGTGTGGTTCTTTCCAGCAATATCAAGGACAAACACTTGTCTTATTCCACTCAGAAGGTAATATAGAGTAAGTACACACTGTCAGTTAAGTCATGTAACGATTGAATCATTCATATCATGTTTCATATATTCATCAAAGTTTTGATTTCTATATCTCCTGATTTATCATATTTTGATCCAAACTGACCATGTATACGAGTTACTGCCGTCATTTAAAGAAGCTTGGAGCCCTTAATACGAAGCTTTGAGGTCTGGATCGCGAGTCACCATGGCTAGGGCATGGAGAAGACATGCTTTTGTTTTCAGGGTTGTGAGCTCTTTTAGCCAAAACCAATGCCACCAGTGGATTCACTGCATCTTGTTTAGTAAATATGGGTGCCATTGAATTTTGTTTAACGCATGTTTGAGGGTTTTTAAAATTGCAGGAAATTTGGAGGTTTATTCGCAGGTAAATCGGAAGCAAAATCCCTAGTAAAATCCGCAGGAAAAGGAGAGATGACGATGAACAGTATTCAAGACTTGTTGACCACCACACGGAACGATCTGATTCGCTGGTCAAAAAATACGTCCCCTCTCTCTACTCACAATTGGTTCATTCAAGGATTGAGGGTCCCACATTTTGACTTTCTTGAATTTCTATTTAATCTTTTTGCTTTATATTTAACTTTCTTTGACCGTTTAGTTATTAACGTAGCATAAATGGATCAGTTGGCTGAAGCATAATGGTGTTGATCTGAGGAACCTGGGCTTGAGCCCCAGGCGTGACAATATTTTTTAAATGAATCAAACGTTAATCCAGTGCTTCGCCCGCTGCACATGTATGATGCACCTTTGCTCCTCAGCCATCAGATCTCATGGAAGTATGATCAACGCTTCTGAAAGCGCAGACCCACCATGCACCTCCAGGAGCGCACCACACTGGATCTCACGCTAAGTTTTTTCTTTATTTCTCTTTTATTTTAATTGTTTTTTCTTTTCTTTCTTTTTGAACAATTCTTTTTCTCAAAATAATCCCTTTTTTTTTACTCTAAAAAATAATAATAAACTTTTATAAAGTTATTTTTCTGTCCTTTTTTTAATATAATTAATTTGAATTAATTAAAAGCTTTAGTTAATATTTTTAATTTAAATTAGGTTTAGGTTGTAATTAGTTAAATAAGTTTAATTAACTGATTAATTAGGTTTATAACCAATACTTGATTATAGGTTTGTTAGCCTTGATTTCAAAAACTTTTTTAATCCGCCTTTTAATTTTTCTCTTATTTTTGTGATTTGTCCTTGTGGCTTGTAATAGTTAAATTAGGGTTTGTTAAATAGATCTTAAATGCCCTAACTTTTCTCTTCTTCATTCGTAATTTTCAGGGTTGATCAAGGAGCGATGAAGGCTCAAGATTTTTAAATTAATTATTTATCCCTCTTATTTTCTGCCTTTATTTTCCTTTCCCCGCAGGTGTTTATTGTAATAGCGTAGGACTTTATATTTTTCTGCCTTTAATTTCTGCAATTTTAAACTGTGTGGTTAGTAATCTTAGGGAGTGGAAGCCTTGAACTGAAGTAGCATCACTAATTATAAGATAAAATATCTGAATTAACCACGTGATTGTGCCACACACACACCTTTAGGGTAACCTCTCTTGTTGCATGTTGCCTTATTACTGTTGCCTTACTAATTATGCCTTTAAAATAGTCAAGTCCCTCGATTCCGAGGATACCTAAAGCAAATGTTGCCCCCAGTTCATTCATCATCCAATTTGTCCCTCGAGGTTGCCTTATGAAGGATGATTGTCCCTATTGCTAAGGTATCCTCGCATGATGCCTAAAAAGATTAATGACTATTCCATCCTTCCTTAAAGACTACCTACCTCTACATGGCAGGGACAGTTTTATGGCGAACGATATCTCGATGACCCTTCAAACATCCAATGAAAGGACTTCCTACCCTCTTATGGTATGGATAGCCTTTTCAAACTGAAAAGCTAAAAGAACGATTTTTTCAAACTTAGGGTAGGTAACTTTTAATTGCTTGCTCAATTCAAATTCAAATTCAAAATCCTTTTTCCACTTATTTTCAAATTTATTCAAAAATAAGGCTACGCTTATTTACAAGCTAAAGTCCTTAACGAATCTTTCTCTATTCACACCTTACATTTCAAACATTTTTTAAAACAAAGTGAGCAAAGCAATTAAGAGCCCATGGATAACCATTGATACAAAGGGTGCTTTAAACCTTCCCTTTGTATAACTTACCCCCCGAACATAATCTCTTTCAAAAAAGTTTTTTTCTGTTCTTTTAGCTTTTGCTAAAATTGGATAAAATAAAAGTCGGTGGCGACTCTTGCTCACCGCAACTTTGTTTGCTTAAATATAAAAAGCCAGTTCACCGTATTACAGTAACATAGATCATTTTCTTCTTAGGTACCCATATCTTTTTGGGTCCTTTTGTGTTTGTGTGCCTAAAGTTTTGTATGACTTTAGGTCTGGCATGAGAACTATAGTATGATGTATATTTGATGTCATGAGTGTGTCCAAACTTAAATTGTGTGTGCAGTGGTTTATATGTGATTTCCATTTCATCAACCGGTTTAGGTTGATATGGTTCCTTTCCTTTGGGTGTACTATAACCAATACCAGTTCTATTGTTTCTACTTACACTATAAATCATAGAGGCTCTTTTGCTTATGTTTATACTTTTAGCAAGAAATTTTTGAAAACTATCGTCATATTCTTTCAAAATATATGTCGTACTTGAAGCACTTTCTGACTTAAAGATTTTTTGAGTTTTCAGATCCTCTATGATTTTCAAATTATTATCTTTAAGGTCAGTATTTTCAATTTTAATTTTTTCTTTTTCAGCTACTAAATTGTTTTTTAGCTTCTTATATTTGAACCTGAATCTATTGTGGTTTTCTAGAAGTTCTGAGAGGCTTTCTTCCAGCTCTTCTCTAGTAAGCTCAGAAAATACCTCATTAGTTTCTGCTTCTGAATTTGAACTATTTCCAATGGTGGCCATGAGTGAAGGATAGAAAAACACTTAGAAAGGGGGGGTTTGAATAAGTGTAGTCTTAAAAACTTGAACGATAAAAATAAATTGCACAGTTATTTTTATCCTGGTTCGTTGTTAACTAAACTACTCCAGTCCACCCCCGTGGAGTGATTTACCTCACCTGAGGATTTAATCCACTAATCGCAACAGATTACAATGGTTTTCCACTTAGTCCGCTACTTAGTCTTCTAGAGTATCCTGATCACAACCTGATCACTCCAGGAACAAATGCTTAGACACAAGCTAAGACTTTCTTAGAGTATCCTGACCACCACGTGATCACTCTAATTACAACTGCTTAGACACAAGCTAAGACTTCCTAGAGTGTCCTGATCAACACTTGATCACTCTAGTTACTTACAAATTAATGTAATCAAATAAGAGTTTTACAAATGCTTCTGAAAAGCTATAATCACAACAGTGATATTTCTCTTAAAGTTTAAGCTTAATCTCACTAATATATTACAGCAGCAATGTAGTGAGCTTTGATGAAGATGAAGTTTCTGAGCTTTGAATTTGAACAGCGTTTCAGCAAGTCTTTCAGAATAATTTCGTTCAGAATTGTTGTACTTGCTTCTCATCAGAACTTCATATTTATAGGCGCTTGAGAAGATGACCGTTGGGTGCATTTAATGCTTTGCGTATTCCGTACAGCATTGCATTTAATATTTCACGCTTTTGTCAACTACCTCGAGCCTTGTTCACGCTGTGTCTACTGACGTTGCCTTTAATAGCTTCCAACGTTCCTTTTGTCAGTCAGCGTAGCCTGCCACTTGTACTTTCTACTGATCTGATGTTTGTGAATAAAATATTTGAATATCATCAGAGTCAAACAGCTTGGTGCATATCATCTTCTTGTCTTCTGACCTTGAAGTGCTTATGAGCGTGATACCATGAGAACTTCAGTGCTTCTGCTTCTGATCTCAAGTTCTTCTGATGCTTCCATAGACCCATGTTCTGATTCTGCCTTGACCATCTTCTGATGTCTTGCTAGACCATGTTCTGATGTTGCATGCTGAACCTTCTGAGACAAAGCTTCTGAGCGCTGATTTGTGCATACTCTTTATATATTTCCTGAAAGGGAAATTGCAATGTATTAGAGTACCACATTATCTCACACAAAATTCATATCCTTGTTATCATCAAAACTAAGAATATTGATCAGAACAAATATTGTTCTGACAATGAGTTCTAGGTTGGAGTGTTCATCTTCTGAGTTGTATTCATCTTCAGATGATTTAGAATCATCCCACGTAGCCATCAAACTTTTAGTCTTTTTAAACCTCTTCTTAGGCCTTTCTCTTTGCAGTCTGGGACATTCACTCTTGAAGTTTCCTGGTTCATTACATTCATAGCATACACTACCTTTTATACTGGTCCTTTTTGTATTCAGAGGATTCTTTTGTATTTTGGTCTTCTGAGGTTTCTGAACCTTCTTTGCTTGTTCTTCCAGAGTTGATTCACTTTTTTGGAAAGAAGAGACAACTCATCTTCCTCCTCTGATCCGGATTCGTTTAAGCATTCTTCCTTAGCCTGCAAAGTGTTAGTTTCAAATTTTTTAACAGATTTAAGAGCTATAGTCTTACCTTTCTTTTGAAGCTCATTTCCATCGAGCTCAATCTCATGACTTCTTAGAGCACTGATGAGTTCTTCAAGGGATACTTCATCTAGATTTTTTGAAACTTTGAACGCTGTAACCATTGGTCCCCATCTCCTTGGTAGACTTCTGAATATTTTCTTGACATGATCAGCTTTAGTATATGCTTTGTTTAGAACTCTTAAGCCAGCGTCCAGAGTTTGAAACCTCGAGAACATGGCTTCAATGGTCTCGTCATCTTCCATCTTGAAAGCTTCACACTTATGGACTAAGGCCATAGCTTTTGTCTCTTTGACTTGAGCATTACCTTCATGAGTCATTTTGAGTGACTCAAATATATTGTGTGTCGTATCTTTTTTTGTGATTTTCTCGTATTCTGCATGTGAGATTGCACTTAGTAAGATAGTTCTGGCTTTGTGATGACTTTTAAATTCTTTCTTTTGTTTATCAGTCATGTTCTTCCTAGCTATCTTTTTGCCCGCATCTTCAGGATGATTGTAGTCATCTACCACAATATCCCATAGGTCAGTATCTTGTCCTAGAAAGAAACTTTCTATTCTATCTTTCCAATATTCAAAATTTTATCCATCGAACACACGGGGTAATGTATGATCATTCTTGTTTAATTCATTTTGCATAGTGTTTTCTTTCTGGATCTTTTTCTGACACGGTTAAGTGTTTGCACCCAGAACCAAGTGCTCTGATGCCAATTGAAGGTTGAGAAAACACTTAGAAGGGGGGGGGGGTTGAATAATTGATTCTTTTTAAATTTGGCTTTGAAGGAACAATAGACAAAACTCAGTTATTTTTATCCTGGTTCGTTTGCAACTCAAACTACTCCAGTCCACCTTTCTCAGGTGATTTGCCTCTCTCAACGAGTGTAGCAACCTGCCCTAAAAATTATAGATTTTAGAGTCGCCACCTATTCTGAAGGGCGAATAGGAAACCCTACGCAATTGAGAGATCGGGGTAAGATTATTATAATCAGGTTGAGGGAAGGTGTTAGGCACCCTCAACCCTTTCCTAAGGTTTGTATCTAAGGGTCAAGTTTTATGGCTAAAAGTTAAGGTTAATAGCTAAGGAATTGAATATGGGAAAAATTGAGATTTTAGGGAGGGGGACTCGCCTTGGTTATCCAAGTGCCTACGTATCTCCTTATGGAGAATCAGAGTCAACGTAGTTTGGGCACAAGGTTGTACGCCTTTGAATTTGAATTGATATGGTTTGGAGGCTTTTTGAATGGCCTATTGTAGTTTTGAATTTGATTTGAAAGGCTTTTTGAGTTGCCTGATTGGAAAGGATGAAAATCCGTAGTGTCATGGCTTAGTGTGTTTTGAATGTTTGGGCGTACAACCCTGATTTGATATGTCACCGTTAGTTGCGATGATCAATAGGTTTGATCATTATGGTTAACGGATTAATGGGGTATTGCTGGTTACTCTGACCGATAGATTCGATCGTCGCGGGCAGCAAATGCAAGAAGTGTTGTTAATAAAAAATTCACAGGGAAACGAGGGGAACTGGGGATCGAACCCTCTCCCCCTTGGTCAATGATCGCTTTCACTTGCCATGCGCGCTGGAACGTTTTCATGTTAAAGTAAGGACCCCAAACATACATATATGAAAACGATGCGAATTAAAAATAAAAAAAAAAGAAACAGACGCGGGATCAGTTTTTCTTCTTCGTGGTTGAAGAATAACACAGCGGCTTTAGGCTATAATTTTCACTTGTGGTCTTAAACCTTCACCCCAATACCTGCAAATAATTAGCAATAAATCCAAAAAGATATCTCAAATTAACCATAACCGAACCTCTGAGCATGCCCATAGCATTAGTTTCTCCTAATTTCACCCAGTTTGCAAAACCCCAATTCGAAGCTTTACCGACCTAGCAATGGTGATTCCTGAAACCTGCAATAAAACTTCAATCAAATAGCACAGAGAAATCGTAAACATATTTATAAACACAAATCTGCATCCAAACTCGATTTATGATGCCTCCATGGTGGAATTTGAACCGAAAATCTTGAAGTCCAAACCCTGAACGGCCGGGTGCATATGTGTGCGTGTGGATCGATTCTCTTGGCTCAGTTTCGCTCAGTCATCGTTAAGGAACCGATTGGAATCATTTATTTGACCCGAATTAAGCTGCAGCTTTGAAATCGAATAGGTCTTTTTCTTGAGTTTTCATGAACTCGGTTCTACTCTTTGAGGCAACGTCTTTTTTTTTTTTGCGGCCAATCCCCTACTTACAGCATCCTCTCTCCTTTTTTATATTAATCTATTTTAGTTAGTTTTTTTTTTTGTTTTTTTTTTACCTAATGGGCCTACTAAGACTAAACCTAATAATCCTAGAGATAATCCTAATAATAATAATTAGTAATAATAATATTCAATAATAATAATAACTAATACTAATTACTAATAATAATAAAAAAAACTAATGATAATTGACAATAACCATAATACTCCTAATCCTAATTAAAGTCAGTATATAAATTAGAAATAATCTTATAAAAATAATTACTTCTAATAATAATATCAATATATAATTTGATTACCATTTAATTTACAAATAATAGGTTAATAATAAACTCGCTTAGTATAAGTAACAATTCAAATGATAATTAATTTGGTTAGTGATGAATAAATAATCGAATTGTAGCTGATAAAGAGGGAATCCTTAGAATGAGATAATTGGGTCAACAGTCTAGGTCCTAAACACCTGTTAACTACGCCCTTGTTTTGACTCAACCTGGTTTATAAGAGAGCGAGTTTGACAATAGGAATGTCAAACCCTATGACTCTTAATTTTGAACCTTGAGTTATTGAAGATGAAAAGGGGAGAGCAAATTTTGGGGTATGACAGCTGCCCCTATTCAATCTTCTTAAACCTAAAGAGTCAGATAGGCACGTCTGTCTATCGTGATCTAAAGGTAGAAGATGATTGGACACTGAAATGCCCTGAAATTTGCATTTGTCAGGAAGAATTTTCGTGGGAGATGGGCTTGAAGATGCCAGCCAAGGTAGATACCATTTTTAGAATGTGCAGCCAATGCTTTTCGGGAGGAACCGTGTGCTTTGATTGTAGCATAGCCTAAAAAGGCAACCTGAATTTTATGCAATGTTATGATGCATGCGATGTATGATGCAGTGAGCTTCTCAAAATAAATGAGAGCCATGTATGTGTATGCACTATGTGTGAATGAGGTATGTTAGTTGAATGATGCATGATTGTTAGTTATGTTAGTTGAAATATGTTAGTAACTTTGAAAAAGAGAAATAAAACCTTTGTTTGTTATTGATGATGTTTTGGAGAAGATCACTGCCGAGGGACTAACGTGATAAACCCAATTGAGGAACCCCTTGAAGATCTTGTTGTAAAACCCTTTGTAAAACCCCTTTGTTTTTTCGAAGTAGATCACTACCCAGGGACTAACATGATAAACCCCATTGAAGAAACCCTTTGTAAACCCCTTTGTAAAACCCCTTTGTGAAACCCTTTGTAGTCTTGAAGAAGATCACTGCCGAGGGACTAACGTGATAAACCCCATTGAAGAACCCCTTTGTAAAACTCTTTGATCACTGCCGAGGGACTAACGTGATGGGTAAACGTAACTATCAATAGCGACGACTCACAGTTTGTTGTAGAAGACTGTTAACTTGCTATAGCGCTAGCAAGCTTTCGTAGTTTGTGAACCCCACTTACTATAGTTCTAGTAAGTTTCCGTAGTTTATGAACCCCACTTACTATAGTTCTAGTAAGTTTCCGTGGTTTGTGAACCCCAAAAGGATCATTGCTATAGCTCTAGCAAGTTCACGTGCACCAATAGGATTACTTGTCATAGTTCTGACAAGCTCACCTGCACCATTTGGATCATCTGCCCTTGTTCGGACAAATTTCACCTGCACCATTTGGATCATTTTCCCTGGTTCGGACAAATTTCACTTACACCATTTGGATCATTTGCCCTGGCTCGGACAGATTTCACCTGCACCATTTGGATCATTTGCCCTGGTTCGGACAAATTTCAGCTACACCATTTGGATCATTTGCCCTGGTTGGAACAAATTTCACCTACACCATTTGGATCATTTACCCTGGTTCGGACAAATTTCACCTACACCAGTTGGATCATTTTCCCTGGTTCGAACAAATTTCACCTACACCATTTGGATCATTTGCCCTGGTTCTGACAAATTTCACCTACACCATTTGGATCATTTGCCCTGGTTCGGACAAATTTCACCTGCACCATTTGGATCATTTGCCCTGGTTCGGACAAATTTCACCTGCACCATTTGGATCATTTGCCCTGGTTCGGACAAATTTCACCTACACCATTTGGATCATTTGCCCTGGTTCGGACAAATTTCACCTACACCATTAGGAGTCACTTGCCCTTGTTCGGACAAGTTTACCTGTACCACAGGAATTACCTGCCATGGTTCTGACAAGCGTACCTGCATAAGAAGAGATCATTTGCTATAGTTCTAGCAAACTTAGCTGTATCAAAGGAATTGCCTGCCATGGTTCTGACAAGCGTACCTGCATGAAAAAGATTCACCTGTTTGGAGACTCGCGACTCGTGGGTCGGAGAAAATAGCATGTCAAGTATTCACGACTCGAGGGTCGGAAAGGAAACGATATGTTTAGAAACTCACGACTCGAGGGTCGGACATTCACGACTCGAGGGTCGGAAAACACACCTATCGCAACATGAGGGTTGGAAACTCACGACTCGAGGGTCGGAAAACACACCTATCACAACACGAGGGTTGGAAACTAGGCTTTTGTAGTATGTGAATGTACTAGATGATATGCATATGCTAATGCGTACGTATGTATGCTGATGCTGGTGTCGATCCCAAGATTTTATCTCCTTATTGAATTTATTTAAACCATATTTGCACCTACACCACGACTATGCTTATGCTGGCTTTGTAATGTATATGGATAATGCTTATGCTTATGTATATGTTGATTGATGTAACGAGTGGGACGAAGTAATGTCTTCTATAAGACTACCTTAAAAGGTTTCTGGAACGGATATGAATATTTGTCTTAAAGAAGACTACCTGAAAAGGTTCTTAGCAACGAATGAGGAATGTCTTTAAAGACGACTACCTGAAAAGGCTGAAAGATGTCTTAGGAAGGACTACCTAAAAAGGTTCTTAGCAAGGAGTGAGGAATGTCTTTAAAGACGACTACCTGAAAAGGGTGAAAGATGTCTTTAAGAAGGACTACCTAAAAAGATTCTTAGCAAGGATAGAAATTTGTCTTAAAGAAGACCACCTGGAGAGGCTGAAAGATGTCTTAAAAAGACTACCTACAAAGGCTGAAAGATGTTTTAAAAAAAGGCTACCTAAAAAGGTTCTTGGGAAGGACGATGATTATCTTAGAGAATATTACCTAGAAAGGTTCTTAGAAAAGGAATGTCTTAAAAAGACTACCTAGAAAGGTTCTTGGAAATGACGGTGATTGTCTTAGAGAAGACTGCCTAGAAAGGTTCTTAAAAAAGAATGTCTTAAAGAAGACTTCCTAAAAAGGTTCTTGGAAAAAGAATGTCTTAAAGAAGACTACCGAAAAAGGTTCTTGGAAAAAGAATGTCTTAAAGAAGACTACCTAAAAAGGTTCTTGGAAAAAGGATGTCTTAAAGGAGACTACCTAAAAAGGTGTGGTGTGATGCATCGACCAGTGTATGTAATGCATGATTTATATGTTTTTGCATAATGCTCCAATGATAGGTTGTTGATAACCAAAGCGTATATAGCTTGCTGGAATTGTAGGTTTGTTTGATAAGGTGGGGTGTGATGCTAGCGCGATTCCCCAATACCTGTTTTTGAAGATCGTAGTTAGGAGGAAGATTTGTCGGATGTTGTAAAGTGTGAGAACGCCTTTTCCTTTTGTTGTGCGCCTTGCTCTGGTTTGACCCTTTGAATTACTCCACGCCTTTAACCCTTTTGAGGTTCTCCACACCTTTAACCTTTTGAGGTTCTCCATACCTTATGGGTTTGATATCCCATGACCCAATGTTTAATGGAAAAGGATGCCTATGATCTCCAAGCCATGAAGGAAGTTCCCTAAGAATTAACCTTGTCATATGCTTCGACGTTTAGGTTGAAAGGTATGCCCTTGGTCTCCAGGATGTGGAGGGCTATCCATAGTGTTCTATCCTTTTGAATTTAAATTCTTCCCATGTTTTACATGCCCCTGTTTGTTATTGCTTCGAGGTGTGCCCCAAGTCGATTGAACCTTAGGAAGAATGCCCCTAGTGAATAGGATATTTGATTGCATGCCCCTGTAATCCTTAAAATTTTGCCACTCTTTAGGAGAACCCCCTGGATGTGGTTTCCCCATTCCTGAGTCTTTATTAGAAGTGATCGCCTTTGATTAACCAATTTTGAGATCTCCTCGATGCTAAGTGTATATTCGTAGATGACGTTGTACCCTTTGAGAAGTAACTCCAATGCGACGCGTATGCAAGTTTTGAAATCAAAGTCCGTTATGAATTAGGACTGGATGGTTGGAAATGAATGCTTGAAGAAGCGTGGTGATTAGAAATAGTTTTAATAAACCTAGGAGTCAGTATAACAAAATCCTGCTTGATATGCTTTCGTGGTTAACCTTGCCTCAATTAGGACTTTTGAATGTTGTAGCTTGGCCTGGTTCATGTTTTAAGAAACAATGGATATAAGGCTCAAAATTTTATTTATCCCACCCCTTTCTCCTTGATGTTCTCCAAATCCTAAAGATTCTCCTAATTCAATGAATGTGTTTTATTTGTAAGAGAATCGTTTCAGTCTTGATGTTGAGCAGAAACCTAAGTAGAGATCCAAACACCGATGAAAAATGTTGTAAAGATCCAAGCATTGATGTGAAGCTTTGTTGGTTTAGCAGTCACAAGATTATCTTTTGTATTTCGCCTTTGTTTTTATTCCTTATTTTTGCATGAACCAATTTCTTTGAATTTGATCCATCGGGATGCCTTAATTTTTGCCTAAGTCATTTTTGTTTTCTCTTATGGAATTTTCCATTGTGACTTAGCGGGCGCTTTCCTCCTTTTTTTTGAATACTCCTTTTGAGATTTGATCCTTAGATATGAAATGTTGTGACTGCCATGTCGACTTTGATTTGCAAGCTTCGTCTTTGATACGTCCTCGATCTTGAATGATATATTGAGGAAGAAGATGTTGTGAATGTTATCTCCATTGCTTCCTCATTTTTTTTGATGAATGCAAGGAACAAGATGTGCTTAAACCTTTGCTTGATCCTTTGCTTTGCTTGGTCCTTATGCTTGAACCTTTGCTTGGATTGACCAATTCTCTTGACAACCAAAATACACCATTGAATTAACCAAAATCTACCCTGCCCCTGGTTAAAATCAAGGTTTATTTGAAAAGTAGAAACAAGCTCCAATTCCTGGCTCGAGGGGGTGACGAGGGATTAACATCCTTATATCTCCACTGTTTGAGAATTGAAACAATGCATGTACATCGTCGGTTCGGTCTTACCTTGAAAGCATATGTTTAGCTGGACTTAGTTATTTGTATTCGTCATTCTCCCTTAAGTTCGTTAATAACCTTAAATTTGAAATAGAATAGAATAGAAGCGTGCGAGTGAATCGATTCCAAAACCTGTCTAGTCATCCCATTAGAATTGCTAATCCGAAGGTACAACTTTTATCTTGAGTAACACTTAGCGATCATAGGGATTGGAATTCTGAGCGTGGCAAAACCTATTGATCCTAGGGGTAATCTCCTTTGTAAATCCGTTGACCTTGTTTACTCCTTGGTTCCTAGACTTATAGAAGTAAAAAAAAAGGTAACCTCGAATTCTCCTTGGGCACGTCAAACCCGTAGGGAATAAATTGTTAGCGGTGGATTTTCGTCGTATCGGAACTTCATGAGTTTCCTTTGACTGAACCTCTTTTGCTTTTCCTAAGGATAATATCACACCATTTGCAACCTCCAGATTTTGTAGATTGATAAAGGAAATCTATGACCCTTTTTGTCCCTTGGTGGGGAGTTAACACACGTCGCCTTTTCTCCATCGTAGTTATGTCTCGTTGTTCAGGATATTGCCCCATTTGGACAAACCCTTGCCCCTCAAGTTATCGTAGAGCATCCTTGTAAAATTGATATGTTCTAAGATGGACCCCTTGATGACTAGATACATCTTGAGTGTATCTATGGGGAACTTCTTTGTTGAACTAATCCTTGCTCGATGATAACCTTTGTTGTATTTATGATCCTGTTATGACAAGGCATGAACACGCGGCTGGCACGGTGAAAGGCATCCTCTCTTTCCTTTGTAGGACCAGGCTCACTCCCAATAATTGATCCTCCTTTCTCCATAGTTTATGATCCTTTGG
Organism: Vicia villosa; assembly: GCF_029867415.1. NCBI lineage: Eukaryota > Viridiplantae > Streptophyta > Magnoliopsida > Fabales > Fabaceae > Vicia > Vicia villosa. Next base: position 98,876 of record NW_026705787.1, on the reverse strand, counting down.
ATTTTTCTTTGCGAGTCTCGGGAAATCGGCTAGCACGGAACGGGTGAATGCGGGCGAAGATGCGAATGTAAATGTATGAATGCATGAAAATGCAAATGCATGCGTATGCGAGAGACTCCTTGTATTGTAACTCCTTGTATGAAATGCAGACGTGTGATGTATAATCCTAGGGATAGCCTTAGAGGCGACATTAGACCTTCGTGAAATCCTTGCAAGATAGATGTTATGACGCACCAATGGAAATCCCTCAGATTAGGGAGTATGCAGAAGGTAGCAGCTGATGACCGTTCAAGACAGTCACCACATCTCATGGCCATCGAGAGACCGTTTTACGTGTACCAATGAAGTTGTCCTTGGTAGGAAGGTTCTCTATGTGGAACACAACCTATCTAAGGACGATATCGAATGAAATGAAATCCCTACAAGCTAGGGATGAAGGATGTATACATGGAAATCCAAATCCTACAAGTTAGAGGGTGCGCGGGAATAAGCACGGGGTGACCGTTCAAGACAGTCACTGAATCACATGGCCATTGAGAGGCCAATTGACGTGCGTAAACGAAGATGTCCTTCGTGGGAAGGATACGTAGTTGTAAGAGTACAAAGATGTAAAAAGGAAAGTCCCTACAGGCTAGGGAGTGCGTAGATGCAAGCGGGGAGTGACCGTTCATGACAGTCACTAGGTCTCATGGCCATCGATAGGCCAATCAACGTGCATAAATGGAGATGTCCTTCGTAGGAAGGACATGGTCTTAGAAATAGAGTCCCTGCAGGCCAGGGAACGCGTAGGAATACCTGCAAAAATTAGAATGCAAGGCATTCGCAGTATATAAATTGCATATATAATAAGCACGTAAGCACATAAGCCCTAGGTTCATAGGTCTGACGTAACGGCTTAGGGTGCCTACCCTTCCCATTGGTATGTTCTAGAAGGTCTTATGGGGTCGTTCGTAGCCGCCGAGACTTTTTGTCTCTTTGGATTTTAGAACAACTCATTTATCCATGAGGTTCGAGTTTTAGGGGTAGGTTCCCAGAGAGATCATCCAAATACCAAGTCCAGCCCTCAACAAGATCAAGCCTCGTATCAGACCTTTCCGGATATTCAACTCACTCTGAGTGGAATTATAATAAGACTCGTAGGCGATGTAATTCCCCTCTGGTCTTAAATATAATTCCCACGCTTAGGTTTAACGCAATTTATAATATCCCAACAGAATACAATAAAATAACAAATATAAAAATATTTAATTAAATTGAACGTAAGTGAATGAAGTTGGGGTAAATGAATGAATAAATTGCAGATGAATAAATAAATAAATAAAAATTTAAATATTTAATAAAAAAAGGAAAACCTAAATCCTAAACCAAACCCTAATTTAGGCAAACTAGCCAAACCCTAAAAATTCGCCAAAACCTAAATGTTTTGCCAAAAACCCTAAACCCTGCCAAACCTATAGGAGCATAATAATTTACAGTTTTGCTATCACTATGTCCCCAGCAGAGTCGCCAGCTGTAGCAACCTGCCCTAAAAATTATAGATTTTAGAGTCGCCACCTATTCTGAAGGGCGAATAGGAAACCCTACGCAGTTGAGAGATCGGGGTAAGATTATTATAATTAGGTTGAGGGAAGGTGTTAGGCACCCTCAACCCTTTCCTAAGGTTTGTATCTAAGGGTCAAGTTTTATGGATAAAAGTTAAGGTTAATAGCTAAGGAATTGAATAGGGGAAAAATTGAGATTTTAGGGAGGGGGACTCGCCTTGGTTATCCAGGTGCCTACGTATCTCCTGTCATACCCCAATTTTTGACCCTAAGATCATACATCGATTGCATTCAATCATCAATCAAGAGCACCGTTGTGGAGTTTCATCTTTGATACTGTGATTATCTCTGAGGGGAATTATCGAGCATTTATAGCCTTTTTATTTGTTTATACTAACCAAAAATCAAAAATATATGTTTTGTCTCTTTTGTTTATATTTTACAGGTGAAAGATCGGGCAAAAATCAAAACAGTGCAAGAAAACAGTTTTTGAAAATTTGAAGGTGGAAATCGATTTACCCCTGTGGGAAATCGATTTCCTGTGCGCAAAATTCAAAAAATTATAAGGAGGGAAGCTTGACATCATTTTGGCACCTTTTTATTTAATCATTTTATCAATTTTCCACCTCATCAAAATTAACTCATTCATTAAACCCTCTTTAACCTCATTTTACCATTTTTACCATTTAATTGCCACTTTAATCACCAATTAAACACAAGTTAATCACCAAACACAAAAAGACCAATTTGCCACTACTCTTGCTCCAATTCTATAAATAGAGCCTTCTACTCTCTCATTTCTCAAGCTTTTGATAGCCAAAAAAGTTCTTGCAAATTCATTTCTCAAGCTTGGAGAGCCAAAAAATTGCTTGCAAATTCATTTCTCACCCTTTCCAAAACCCTCACCCAAAGTTCATTTTCATAAGATTAGTGAGATTCACCTTGAATCTTGCTAATTTTGAACTAAGCCTCCTACATTTCTCTCTTTTCTTTGGTTGTTCATCTCCATATTTGAAGGATCTACACTTTGTGCTTGTTCTTGAAGCTACTTCACCACTTTAATTCAAGAATTAGTAAATTTCTCAATTCTAAGATGTAGATCTTTGTTGCTTGTGTTCAATGCATCTTTGATGCTATATTGGTTCTATTTGATGGTGATTTGATGGAAAATTCGTGCTCCAATGGATATGTGATCATAAGGTGTGTGTATGTTTGCTTAAGTCAAGTTTTATGCCTCCTAATGCTGATTTTTTGAATGCTGCGTGCAGGAAATCGATTTCCCTCTGTAGGAAATCGATTTCCACCTTATTTTTTTTCAAAAATTTGTACTCTGGACTCAGGAAATCGATTTCCTACAGAGGTAAATCGATTTCCTGCTGGCAGAATGTGTTTTTTGCCTTTTTTATGCTTGTTTTGGCTTCCTACTTCTTCCACTTCATTAATATCACTGGATCTAGGATGTTGATAGGTTTCAAATGACCTAATCCATAATATTAGATGAATGATATTAATGATAGTGTGAGTTGATTATCTTTTGTGAATTTTATTCTTCTTCCTCCATTTCATTAATATCATTGGATCTAGGATGTTGATAGGTTTGAAAGAACCAAATCCATAATATTAGATGAATGATATTAATGATAGTGTGAGTTGATTATCTTTATGCATTTTATCTTCTCCTTCTCCTTTTTTTTCTTTTGATCGATGAAAGTCTTAATACTTTGAGAATTCTTATGGATTCTTAGTAAAGACTAGATCGTTACCTATTTTCTTTTCGTGCGGTATTGCTTTCGGAAGGCGATCTACATATCGTTCTTCTCGCATGCATTGGCACATAAAGTTTTGACCGGCCTTGTTGTAGGGTGATTTCTACATAAATCACTTGGCGATCTGCTTAACATAGCGCAATATTTCGTGTCCCGAATAAAAAAGATCAAACATGGAAGAGAATTGCATGCGGTTGATTTAAGACTTGTGGAGGTTTTTATCGTGTAGTCGCTATGATTCTATCAAGCTTCTGATAAACCCCATTGAATTTAAATCCGAGTACATCATTCACTCACCATAGATCTTCCTACTAACTTTGATAACATACTTGACAAGTTTCAAGATGGTTATCTTTAACACTTAACAACTAACTTTAATTTCCGCACCTTTACTATACCGCTCTTTATATTTCTTGCTTTATCGCTTTACTTTATCATTTCATCATATTTACTTTCCGTCATTTTCTCTTTGTCCACTTGGACATATGTTTATGCTTCTGTTATTTTTCTTTTGTCCACTTGGACCATACTTTATTTTTTCGCTAAAACACTAATAAATAACCAAAAATCTAAAAAATACATAAGGTTCTCTTTGGACTATCGGTTACTATCCCTAGCGCTTTGGAGATTCGGACTTATGGACCTAGTACCTCTGGACTCGTTCTATTACTATCCTGTGATTGTTCTGTCTGTCTGGCATTGTTCTGTTGTATGTTTATGTGTGCAGGTATTTCCTTGAAAGCCCTTGATGGTTAATTCCAAGGCATGGATATAAGGATTTTACCCAAAAACAGTCGTTACTCTGCCCGATTTTCGTCAGAATTTTAATGTGCTTAATGCAAAGTGGTGCTAAGACAATAAGTTCATCTGGATCCCCAAGTGTTAATGTGTTGGTATTGATAAATCCAAAGGATGGGAAAACTACCTTGGCTCTTAATGTCAAGTGTTGGCTTCTTATTCGGTTAGACCGTTTCTTTCCTTAGCTTTTATTTTATGCATTAGGTTAGCCTCTTCATCTCCTCCCATTCTTAAATTTTCAAAATCTTCTCCTTTTTTCCAAAATATTCTTATGTTTGCAAATCTTTTCAAAACTTTTTTTCTTAAAAATATCTTTCGCCCTTAGTGGCTTTTCTTCAAAAGTTTAGACACCATTAATTGTCGAAACGAGTGGTTATACCCCACGATTTTGAAATTGATTGATAATAACGAGATCTTTTCCGCGTGAGAGAGCTAGTGGCATACTCGTTGATTTTATCCGAGTTGGAGCCCTTCTTTCATTTGCGATGCAAAGAACTTGTTTGTTCTCATGCTCAAGATCAATGGCTGAGTATTTCTCTCTAACGACAACAAAGTGTTTATTCGTTTTAAAATGTTTTTTTTCCAAAAGCGGAACTACATTAGCTCTGACTTCTCCATTGCACCGAGGAGGTATGTAGGCCCAAAGCTTAACGCTTTGCCGAGCTTATTTTAAAAATAAATAAAACAAACTCTTTTTTAGCATACACACACAGATTTTCAAAAAGGTTCCCGTGGAGTACCACGGATATGAGGGGTGCTTTAAACCTTCCCCTCATATAATCAACACCCGTACCTGAGATCTCTTTCTTGTTTTAAAAACAAAACTTTGGTTTTTTTCGTTCTTTTCCCTTTTCCTTTGGAAATAATAAAGCGCGGTGGCTACTTTCACTGAAATATTGATTCGAGTCAATCCCATGGCTTCGATATCAGATTTTCCCCGCTACAGAAAAATGGCGACTTCACTGGGGATCCAGTTTTAAGTGTGTTAAGCCTATTTTTGTTTATCTGTGTGTTTTTATCTGTATATATTGTTGTGTGCTTTGTTTGTTTATTTTCTTTTTTTTCTTTTTGGTGCTCGATGGTTCCTCTGTGATGAGATAAAGTTCTAACCCGAACTTTTGTGAGTAACTTGAGATAGGAGGTGGTAAGACCAATAGTTGCATGTCAGGAGCAATCCTTAACATGAGCATCATATGGTGGAACCCCAATCAGTGGAGGCCTCATGGAAGGTAGTAGAGGTTGTTACGAATCATCGTGATAACGCTATTACTTTCAATAGTGAGTGTCCGTAGAAGCTGAATGGCCTAGAACCTTTTTAACCAATCTAAGCCTTTTTAGGATGTAGTGCAGAAACAAGATCAAGTACCAATTTGAGCTTGTTGTCATGCGATGCTACGCTCAGACGAGGTCTTTTTAGGCATATTATTGGTGCCCATGAGCAATTGTGCATGCCGGTAATATCCGGTAGAAGATTGAAAACTCTGGGAACCTTTGTAGAACCCGTTCGGCAGGTACAAAATTCTCTAGTACATACCTTTGTGGGTGGTTCTTAACTTTGACTCCATGCTCGTGACGTCGAACCTTTGAACTTTGTTTGTGCGACCATGTGTGATCTTGATTATGATTGATGCATAAACCATACATCCATGCATTCATTTGACTTCCAAGGAACGCATAGGTCTTTCTTTGTAAACATCATAAGTTTCATCAAACTCAATGGATCTTGGGTGTTGATGGGGTGAAAACTCTAATCCACCAAAATGGATGATTGATCTTGATGATAACTTGATCAATGCTTTGATCCAATATAGGATTTACCTCCTTCATGTTTTGATGTTTACAAGTTCATAACTTGAATTCCTTGAAAATCAAATAAAACAAAAAAAAACAACGATCGCATCATTTGCATACATACATCCAGGTTGTCCAGAAAACTTATCCTCGTCTGTCTCCATCTTCAGAGTTTGTTTGTCTACTATCAAGCTGATTCCTCGACACATTGAACTAGAAGCATGTATCTGAAGAGTATGGAAGAACTTCAACAAGACCAAGAGTTGGTAAGATCAAAGATGCTCTCTTTCAAGGATGTTGGTCCCAATGTTGTCACTAATCCTTTACCAGATCAGAGTGGCTGAAGACAAGTCAAAGCCCAATTTTCCTAAAGCCAAGTGTTTCAGACAAGATAGCTCATCTTTGTTGCTGATTAGTCACTAGGCCTTGATTCTATACTGTTTGTATTTCCTTTATTGGGCTGTTTACTTTTAGACTTTGTTTGTTTCTGAATGGTGATTTTAATGAAATGAGCATTGCATATTTTGAATTCATTAACATCCACTGTGTTTATGTTTATACCTTCTTTTACAAAACTTTTTCTTCCATTTTCTTTCTCTATCAAATTTGTGTTTTATGCAAAGATTGGAGGGAGGATGATGACAACGAAATACCCAAGTTGTTGAACTGTATGCTTTCAAATAAAACTCTGCTGATGATGTACAGGCATTGTTTCAATTCCCAAACACTGGAGAAATAAGGAAGTTAATCCCTTGTCAACCCCTCTGAGCCTTCGAAGTTGGTGTTTCTTTCTGTATGAAAAAACCCGCATTTTAAACCTGGGGCAGGGTAGTTCTCAATTAATTTGGCTGTGCATTCTATTTTAAGAGAATCATTCAGTACACCTTTCAACAAAGGTTTCAATCGCAAGCTTTCCTCCGCATACATCAAAGAAATGTTGGAGATGCCAATCAAAAGCCAATGATAGTTTATCAATCATTAAGCAAGGCAGTCACTATCTTTCAAAATAATGTATCAAAAAATATATATATACAAAGAAAAGCCTGCTAAGTCAAAACCAAAAACGACTTAGGCAAAAATAAAGGCATCCCGCTGACTGTAAGTACAAAAATAAACAGTTCAGGCAAAAGTTAGGGATATATAAAAAGAAAAGATGAAAAATAGAAGTCAATAAATTCCTGAACAACACAATGTTGTGACTACCAAAAGGAAGAAGTGACTGCCATCTCAAAAGTTCTCTTTGCTTGTGAACTATCATCATTATCAAAGGTGCAATTCCAGAAGCCTCTTGGGACCTGAATGCATAAGTTGAATTAACTGAGTTTTAGGACTGGAGATCATCACGAAGATGGGGTGGGAACAATCAAATTTTGAGCCTTATATCCTTTGTTTCTTAAACCATGAACCAGGCCACGTTACAACCTATGAAAGACCTAATTGAGGCAAGGTTTGTTTGAAAGCATACTACAACAAGGTTGCGTGAGCTGACTCCCATGAGATTTTCCAATCATTTGTTTGATATCATGCCTTTGCTTTATCTTTCACTTTGAATGTCTTAACCTTTATGTTTTGACCAGTGATTCCATTTGCTTTACATCAATAGCATCTTTCCCAAAATGATTTTGATTTCAAAAATATTCTTTGAGCATTGCATTAAAATTACCATTCTTGAATGAACATTTTATTTTCAAGTAGGCACTCATTTTTCAGGAAGTTCAAACAGTCGAGAAACTTGATCAGTGATCCTATCAGGGGCACGTTATTTCAAGATCCTGTTGTTCAGTCAAGATTTGTTGATCAGAATATCCTTTCAATACTTGTACTGGGGCAAGCCATCCCAACATGCATTTCAAGAACTGAAGCCATGATCAGTTAACTTGCAACAATTAGTGATTCAAGGGCAATCTTCTTCAGCAATCCCCAAGCAGTTTTATCAGCCCTTCTCAAAGGATCACTAGTCTGAAACAGTTACCGGTGTAATAGAAGTATGTCCAAGCATCTTCTTCGTAAGCAGAATTGGCAGAGTTCCCGTGTTGAGGAATCGAGTTCCTATCACGCCTCAAAAAAGAGTCTCCCTCAGTTGTAACAAACAATTGCATTGCATTGATCATATATCATGCATAGAAAAATTAAACATCATGCATTGAAACAAATTTCATACTCATTTGCATTTTTCGAGGTTCTGTTGCTATCAACATCTTCACCTTGAGATCAAAGTCCAACTTACTTGGCACCTATCCAAAACAGATACTTGTTTGTCTGGTCCGTCTAGTGTTATTCCTAGATGTATCTTTTCTTCTTTTAGTGTCATTCTTGAAAGATTTACACCATGTTTTATCTTGTTTCCCTTCAATCATGTTTTATCTTGATTGTCTCTAATCATGCTTTATCCTGATCACTTTCGACCGTGTTTTATCTTGGTTACCTTCAATCATGTTTTATCTTGATGTTGCTTCGTCCATGCTTTATCTTGAACGTCTCTGATACATTCTTCCCAAAGTTCAAATCATGCTTTACCTTGATTGACCTTGGTGTTACCTAATCATGTTTCACCTTGATTGTCATTTGGTATTTTTCAATCATGTTTTACCTTGATTGTCATGTGATGATTATCTAATCATGTTTTACCTTGATGGACCTGTGATGATTATCCAATCATGTTTTACCTTGATTGCCCGTTGATGATTATCCAATCATGTTTTACCTTGATTATCCTTTAACGATATCCAATCATGTTTTACCTTGATTGTCATTCGATGTTGCCCAATCATGTTTTACCTTGATTGTCATTCGATGTTATCCAATCATGTTTTACCTTGGTTGTCATTTGATGTTGTCCAATCATGTTTTACCTTGATATTCATTTTGATGTAGCCACATTCATGTAGGCCTCAGATATTCTCTTCTCGAAGTGCAATCATGTTTTATCTTGAAAGCTTCTGTTGACTATCTCTTTCTCCTGTGGAATCCAAGTTTTATCCCTGGATGACACATACCTTTTCCCCCAGTGGAATCCTTTCTTATCTCCCCAGTGGTGTTATACTCCTCTCTATTCCATAATCATACTTGATGCATCCATTAGCATCGCATTATACCTTAGGTTCAAAAATTGTGTGTTTTATATTTAAGTCTCTTCAATTACGTCGAGCTGAGGATTTTAACCCTCACATCTCCGGATAGAAGAAACTTAAATAGGGGCTTCTGTCATACCCCAATTTTTGACCCTAAGATCATACATCGATTGCATTCAATCATCAATCAAGAGCACCGTTGTGGAGTTTCATCTTTGATACTGTGATTATCTCTGAGGGGAATTATCGAGCATTTATAGCCTTTTTATTTGTTTATACTAACCAAAAATCAAAAATATATGTTTTGTCTCTTTTGTTTATATTTTACAGGTGAAAGATCAGGCAAAAATCAAAACAGTGCAAGAAAACAGTTTTTGAAAATTTGAAGGTGGAAATCGATTTACCCCTGTGGGAAATCGATTTCCTGTGCGCAAAATTCAAAAAATTATAAGGAGGGAAGCTTGACATCATTTTGGCACCTTTTTATTTAATCATTTTATCAATTTTCCACCTCATCAAAATTAACTCATTCATTAAACCCTCTTTAACCTCATTTTACCATTTTTACCATTTATTTGCCACTTTAATCACCAATTAAACACAAGTTAATCACCAAACACAAAAAGACCAATTTGCCACTACTCTTGCTCCAATTCTATAAATAGAGCCTTCTACTCTCTCATTTCTCAAGCTTTTGATAGCCAAAAAAGTTCTTACAAATTCATTTCTCAAGCTTGGAGAGCCAAAAAATTGCTTGCAAATTCATTTCTCACCCTTTCCAAAACCCTCACCCAAAGTTCATTTTCATAAGATTAGTGAGATTCACCTTGAATCTTGCTAATTTTGAACTAAGCCTCCTACATTTCTCTCTTTTCTTTGGTTGTTCATCTCCATATTTGAAGGATCTACACTTTGTGCTTGTTCTTGAAGCTACTTCACCACTTTAATTCAAGAATTGGTAAATTTCTCAATTCTAAGATGTAGATCTTTGTTGCTTGTGTTCAATGCATCTTTGATGCTATATTGGTGCTATTTGATGGTGATTTGATGGAAAATTCGTGCTCCAATGGATATGTGATCATAAGGTGTGTGTATGTTTGCTTAAGTCAAGTTTTATGCCTCCTAATGCTGATTTTTTGAATGCTGCGTGCAGGAAATCGATTTCCCTCTGTAGGAAATCGATTTCCACCTTATTTTTTTTCAAAAATTTGTACTCTGGACTCAGGAAATCGATTTCCTACAGAGGTAAATCGATTTCCTGCTGGCAGAATGTGTTTTTTGCCTTTTTTATGCTTGTTTTGGCTTCCTACTTCTTCCACTTCATTAATATCACTGGATCTAGGATGTTGATAGGTTTCAAATGACCTAATCCATAATATTAGATGAATGATATTAATGATAGTGTGAGTTGATTATCTTTTGTGAATTTTATTCTTCTTCCTCCATTTCATTAATATCATTGGATCTAGGATGTTGATAGGTTTGAAAGAACCAAATCCATAATATTAGATGAATGATATTAATGATAGTGTGAGTTGATTATCTTTATGCATTTTATCTTCTCCTTCTCCTTTTTTTTCTTTTGATCGATGAAAGTCTTAATACTTTGAGAATTCTTATGGATTCTTAGTAAAGACTAGATCGTTACCTATTTTCTTTTCGTGCGGTATTGCTTTCGGAAGGCGATCTACATATCGTTCTTCTCGCATGCATTGGCACATAAAGTTTTGACCGGCCTTGTTGTAGGGTGATTTCTACATAAATCACTTGGCGATCTGCTTAACATAGCGCAATATTTCGTGTCCCGAATAAAAAAGATCAAACATGGAAGAGAATTGCATGCGGTTGATTTAAGACTTGTGGAGGTTTTTATCGTGTAGTCGCTATGATTCTATCAAGCTTCTGATAAACCCCATTGAATTTAAATCCGAGTACATCATTCACTCACCATAGATCTTCCTACTAACTTTGATAACATACTTGACAAGTTTCAAGATGGTTATCTTTAACACTTAACAACTAACTTTAATTTCCGCACCTTTACTATACCGCTCTTTATATTTCTTGCTTTATCGCTTTACTTTATCATTTCATCATATTTACTTTCCGTCATTTTCTCTTTGTCCACTTGGACATATGTTTATGCTTCTGTTATTTTTCTTTTGTCCACTTGGACCATACTTTATTTTTTCGCTAAAACACTAATAAATAACCAAAAATCTAAAAAATACATAAGGTTCTCTTTGGACTATCGGTTACTATCCCTAGCGCTTTGGAGATTCGGACTTATGGACCTAGTACCTCTGGACTCGTTCTATTACTATCCTGTGATTGTTCTGTCTGTCTGGCATTGTTCTGTTGTATGTTTATGTGTGCAGGTATTTCCTTGAAAGCCCTTGATGGTTAATTCCAAGGCATGGATATAAGGATTTTACCCAAAAACAGTCGTTACTCTGCCCGATTTTCGTCAGAATTTTAATGTGCTTAATGCAAAGTGGTGCTAAGACAATAAGTTCATCTGGATCCCCAAGTGTTAATGTGTTGGTATTGATAAATCCAAAGGATGGGAAAACTACCTTGGCTCTTAATGTCAAGTGTTGGCTTCTTATTCGGTTAGACCGTTTCTTTCCTTAGCTTTTATTTTATGCATTAGGTTAGCCTCTTCATCTCCTCCCATTCTTAAATTTTCAAAATCTTCTCCTTTTTTCCAAAATATTCTTATGTTTGCAAATCTTTTCAAAACTTTTTTTCTTAAAAATATCTTTCGCCCTTAGTGGCTTTTCTTCAAAAGTTTAGACACCATTAATTGTCGAAACGAGTGGTTATACCCCACGATTTTGAAATTGATTGATAATAACGAGATCTTTTCCGCGTGAGAGAGCTAGTGGCATACTCGTTGATTTTATCCGAGTTGGAGCCCTTCTTTCATTTGCGATGCAAAGAACTTGTTTGTTCTCATGCTCAAGATCAATGGCTGAGTATTTCTCTCTAACGACAACAAAGTGTTTATTCGTTTTAAAATGTTTTTTTTCCAAAAGCGGAACTACATTAGCTCTGACTTCTCCATTGCACCGAGGAGGTATGTAGGCCCAAAGCTTAACGCTTTGCCGAGCTTATTTTAAAAATAAATAAAACAAACTCTTTTTTAGCACACACACACAGATTTTCAAAAAGGTTCCCGTGGAGTACCACGGATATGAGGGGTGCTTTAAACCTTCCCCTCATATAATCAACACCCGTACCTGAGATCTCTTTCTTGTTTTAAAAACAAAACTTTGGTTTTTTTCGTTCTTTTCCCTTTTCCTTTGGAAATAATAAAGCGCGGTGGCTACTTTCACTGAAATATTGATTCGAGTCAATCCCATGGCTTCGATATCAGATTTTCCCCGCTACAGAAAAATGGCGACTTCACTGGGGATCCAGTTTTAAGTGTGTTAAGCCTATTTTTGTTTATCTGTGTGTTTTTATCTGTATATATTGTTGTGTGCTTTGTTTGTTTATTTTCTTTTTTTTCTTTTTGGTGCTCGATGGTTCCTCTGTGATGAGATAAAGTTCTAACCCGAACTTTTGTGAGTAACTTGAGATAGGAGGTGGTAAGACCAATAGTTGCATGTCAGGAGCAATCCTTAACATGAGCATCATATGGTGGAACCCCAATCAGTGGAGGCCTCATGGAAGGTAGTAGAGGTTGTTACGAATCATCGTGATAACGCTATTACTTTCAATAGTGAGTGTCCGTAGAAGCTGAATGGCCTAGAACCTTTTTAACCAATCTAAGCCTTTTTAGGATGTAGTGCAGAAACAAGATCAAGTACCAATTTGAGCTTGTTGTCATGCGATGCTACGCTCAGACGAGGTCTTTTTAGGCATATTATTGGTGCCCATGAGCAATTGTGCATGCCGGTAATATCCGGTAGAAGATTGAAAACTCTGGGAACCTTTGTAGAACCCGTTCGGCAGGTACAAAATTCTCTAGTACATACCTTTGTGGGTGGTTCTTAACTTTGACTCCATGCTCGTGACGTCGAACCTTTGAACTTTGTTTGTGCGACCATGTGTGATCTTGATTATGATTGATGCATAAACCATACATCCATGCATTCATTTGACTTCCAAGGAACGCATAGGTCTTTCTTTGTAAACATCATAAGTTTCATCAAACTCAATGGATCTTGGGTGTTGATGGGGTGAAAACTCTAATCCACCAAAATGGATGATTGATCTTGATGATAACTTGATCAATGCTTTGATCCAATATAGGATTTACCTCCTTCATGTTTTGATGTTTACAAGTTCATAACTTGAATTCCTTGAAAATCAAATAAAACAAAAAAAACAACGATCGCATCATTTGCATACATACATCCAGGTTGTCCAGAAAACTTATCCTCGTCTGTCTCCATCTTCAGAGTTTGTTTGTCTACTATCAAGCTGATTCCTCGACACATTGAACTAGAAGCATGTATCTGAAGAGTATGGAAGAACTTCAACAAGACCAAGAGTTGGTAAGATCAAAGATGCTCTCTTTCAAGGATGTTGGTCCCAATGTTGTCACTAATCCTTTACCAGATCAGAGTGGCTGAAGACAAGTCAAAGCCCAATTTTCCTAAAGCCAAGTGTTTCAGACAAGATAGCTCATCTTTGTTGCTGATTAGTCACTAGGCCTTGATTCTATACTGTTTGTATTTCCTTTATTGGGCTGTTTACTTTTAGACTTTGTTTGTTTCTGAATGGTGATTTTAATGAAATGAGCATTGCATATTTTGAATTCATTAACATCCACTGTGTTTATGTTTATACCTTCTTTTACAAAACTTTTTCTTCCATTTTCTTTCTCTATCAAATTTGTGTTTTATGCAAAGATTGGAGGGAGGATGATGACAACGAAATACCCAAGTTGTTGAACTGTATGCTTTCAAATAAAACTCTGCTGATGATGTACAGGCATTGTTTCAATTCCCAAACACTGGAGAAATAAGGAAGTTAATCCCTTGTCAACCCCTCTGAGCCTTCGAAGTTGGTGTTTCTTTCTGTATGAAAAAACCCGCATTTTAAACCTGGGGCAGGGTAGTTCTCAATTAATTTGGCTGTGCATTCTATTTTAAGAGAATCATTCAGTACACCTTTCAACAAAGGTTTCAATCGCAAGCTTTCCTCCGCATACATCAAAGAAATGTTGGAGATGCCAATCAAAAGCCAATGATAGTTTATCAATCATTAAGCAAGGCAGTCACTATCTTTCAAAATAATGTATCAAAAAATATATATATACAAAGAAAAGCCTGCTAAGTCAAAACCAAAAACGACTTAGGCAAAAATAAAGGCATCCCGCTGACTGCAAGTACAAAAATAAACAGTTCAGGCAAAAGTTAGGGATATATAAAAAGAAAAGATGAAAAATAGAAGTCAATAAATTCCTGAACAACACAATGTTGTGACTACCAAAAGGAAGAAGTGACTGCCATCTCAAAAGTTCTCTTTGCTTGTGAACTATCATCATTATCAAAGGTGCAATTCCAGAAGCCTCTTGGGACCTGAATGCATAAGTTGAATTAACTGAGTTTTAGGACTGGAGATCATCACGAAGATGGGGTGGGAACAATCAAATTTTGAGCCTTATATCCTTTGTTTCTTAAACCATGAACCAGGCCACGTTACAACCTATGAAAGACCTAATTGAGGCAAGGTTTGTTTGAAAGCATACTACAACAAGGTTGCGTGAGCTGACTCCCATGAGATTTTCCAATCATTTGTTTGATATCATGCCTTTGCTTAATCTTTCACTTTGAATGTCTTAACCTTTATGTTTTGACCAGTGATTCCATTTGCTTTACATCAATAGCATCTTTCCAAAAATGATTTTGATTTCAAAAATATTCTTTGAGCATTGCATTAAAATTACCATTCTTGAATGAACATTTTATTTTCAAGTAGGCACTCATTTTTCAGGAAGTTCAAACAGTCGAGAAACTTGATCAGTGATCCTATCAGGGGCACGTTATTTCAAGATCCTGTTGTTCAGTCAAGATTTGTTGATCAGAATATCCTTTCAATACTTGTACTGGGGCAAGCCATCCCAACATGCATTTCAAGAACTGAAGCCATGATCAGTTAACTTGCAACAATTAGTGATTCAAGGGCAATCTTCTTCAGCAATCCCCAAGCAGTTTTATCAGCCCTTCTCAAAGGATCACTAGTCTGAAACAGTTACCGGTGTAATAGAAGTATGTCCAAGCATCTTCTTCGTAAGCAGAATTGGCAGAGTTCCTGTGTTGAGGAATCGAGTTCCTATCACGCCTCAAAAAAGAGTCTCCCTCAGTTGTAACAAACAATTGCATTGCATTGATCATATATCATGCATAGAAAAATTAAACATCATGCATTGAAACAAATTTCATACTCATTTGCATTTTTCGAGGTTCTGTTGCTATCAACATCTTCACCTTGAGATCAAAGTCCAACTTACTTGGCACCTATCCAAAACAGATACTTGTTTGTCTGGTCCGTCTAGTGTTATTCCTAGATGTATCTTTTCTTCTTTTAGTGTCATTCTTGAAAGATTTACACCATGTTTTATCTTGTTTCCCTTCAATCATGTTTTATCTTGATTGTCTCTAATCATGCTTTATCCTGATCACTTTCGACCGTGTTTTATCTTGGTTACCTTCAATCATGTTTTATCTTGATGTTGCTTCGTCCATGCTTTATCTTGAACGTCTCTGATACATTCTTCCCAAAGTTCAAATCATGCTTTACCTTGATTGACCTTGGTGTTACCTAATCATGTTTCACCTTGATTGTCATTTGGTATTTTTCAATCATGTTTTACCTTGATTGTCATGTGATGATTATCTAATCATGTTTTACCTTGATGGACCTGTGATGATTATCCAATCATGTTTTACCTTGATTGCCCGTTGATGATTATCCAATCATGTTTTACCTTGATTATCCTTTAACGATATCCAATCATGTTTTACCTTGATTGTCATTCGATGTTGCCCAATCATGTTTTACCTTGATTGTCATTCGATGTTATCCAATCATGTTTTACCTTGGTTGTCATTTGATGTTGTCCAATCATGTTTTACCTTGATATTCATTTTGATGTAGCCACATTCATGTAGGCCTCAGATATTCTCTTCTCGAAGTGCAATCATGTTTTATCTTGAAAGCTTCTGTTGACTATCTCTTTCTCCTGTGGAATCCAAGTTTTATCCCTGGATGACACATACCTTTTCCCCCAGTGGAATCCTTTCTTATCTCCCCAGTGGTGTTATACTCCTCTCTATTCCATAATCATACTTGATGCATCCATTAGCATCGCATTATACCTTAGGTTCAAAAATTGTGTGTTTTATATTTAAGTCTCTTCAATTACGTCGAGCTGAGGATTTTAACCCTCACATCTCCGGATAGAAGAAACTTAAATAGGGGCTTCTGTCATACCCCAATTTTTGACCCTAAGATCATACATCGATTGCATTCAATCATCAATCAAGAGCACCGTTGTGGAGTTTCATCTTTGATACTGTGATTATCTCTGAGGGGAATTATCGAGCATTTATAGCCTTTTTATTTGTTTATACTAACCAAAAATCAAAAATATATGTTTTGTCTCTTTTGTTTATATTTTACAGGTGAAAGATCGGGCAAAAATCAAAACAGTGCAAGAAAACAGTTTTTGAAAATTTGAAGGTGGAAATCGATTTACCCCTGTGGGAAATCGATTTCCTGTGCGCAAAATTCAAAAAATTATAAGGAGGGAAGCTTGACATCATTTTGGCACCTTTTTATTTAATCATTTTATCAATTTTCCACCTCATCAAAATTAACTCATTCATTAAACCCTCTTTAACCTCATTTTACCATTTTTACCATTTATTTGCCACTTTAATCACCAATTAAACACAAGTTAATCACCAAACACAAAAAGACCAATTTGCCACTACTCTTGCTCCAATTCTATAAATAGAGCCTTCTACTCTCTCATTTCTCAAGCTTTTGATAGCCAAAAAAGTTCTTGCAAATTCATTTCTCAAGCTTGGAGAGCCAAAAAATTGCTTGCAAATTCATTTCTCACCCTTTCCAAAACCCTCACCCAAAGTTCATTTTCATAAGATTAGTGAGATTCACCTTGAATCTTGCTAATTTTGAACTAAGCCTCCTACATTTCTCTCTTTTCTTTGGTTGTTCATCTCCATATTTGAAGGATCTACACTTTGTGCTTGTTCTTGAAGCTACTTCACCACTTTAATTCAAGAATTGGTAAATTTCTCAATTCTAAGATGTAGATCTTTGTTGCTTGTGTTCAATGCATCTTTGATGCTATATTGGTGCTATTTGATGGTGATTTGATGGAAAATTCGTGCTCCAATGGATATGTGATCATAAGGTGTTTGTATGTTTGCTTAAGTCAAGTTTTATGCCTCCTAATGCTATTTTTTTGAATGCTGCGTGCAGGAAATCGATTTCCCTCTGTAGGAAATCGATTTCCACCTTATTTTTTTTCAAAAATTTGAACTCTGGACTCAGGAAATCGATTTCCTACAGAGGTAAATCGATTTCCTGCTGGCAGAATGTGTTTTTTGCCTTTTTTATGCTTGTTTTGGCTTCCTACTTCCTCCACTTCATTAATATCATTGGATCTAGGATGTTGATAGGTTTCAAATGACCTAATCCATAATATTAGATGAATGATATTAATGATAGTGTGAGTTGATTATCTTTTGTGAATTTTATTCTTCTTCCTCCATTTCATTAATATCATTGGATCTAGGATGTTGATAGGTTTGAAAGAACCAAATCCATAATATTAGATGAATGATATTAATGATAGTGTGAGTTGATTATCTTTATGCATTTTATCTTCTCCTTCTCCTTTTTTTTCTTTTGATCGATGAAAGTCTTAATACTTTGAGAATTCTTATGGATTCTTAGTAAAGACTAGATCGTTACCTATTTTCTTTTCGTGCGGTATTGCTTTAGGAAGGCGATCTACATATCGTTCTTCTCGCATGCATTGGCACATAAAGTTTTGACCGGCCTCGTTGTAGGGTGATTTCTACATAAATCACTTGGCGATCTGCTTAACATAGCGCAATATTTCGTGTCCCGAATAAAAAAGATCAAACATGGAAGAGAATTGCATGCGGTTGATTTAAGACTTGTGGAGGTTTTTATCGTGTAGTCGCTATGATTCTATCAAGCTTCTGATAAACCCCATTGAATTTAAATCCGAGTACATCATTCACTCACCATAGATCTTCCTACTAACTTTGATAACATACTTGACAAGTTTCAAGATGGTTATCTTTAACACTTAACAACTAACTTTAATTTCCGCACCTTTACTATACCGCTCTTTATATTTCTTGCTTTATCGCTTTACTTTATCATTTCATCATATTTACTTTCCGTCATTTTCTCTTTGTCCACTTGGACATATGTTTATGCTTCTGTTATTTTTCTTTTGTCCACTTGGACCATACTTTATTTTTTCGCTAAAACACTAATAAATAACCAAAAATCTAAAAAATACATAAGGTTCTCTTTGGACTATCGGTTACTATCCCTAGCGCTTTGGAGATTCGGACTTATGGACCTAGTACCTCTGGACTCGTTCTATTACTATCCTGTGATTGTTCTGTCTGTCTGGCATTGTTCTATTGTATGTTTATGGTTGTACAGGTATTTCCTTGAAAGCCCTTGATGGTTAATTCCAAGGCATGGATATAAGGATTTTACCCAAAAACAGTCGTTACTCTGCCCGATTTTCGTCAGAATTTTAATGTGCTTAATGCAAAGTGGTGCTAAGACAATAAGTTCATCTGGATCCCCAAGTGTTAATGTGTTGGTATTGATAAATCCAAAGGATGGGAAAACTACCTTGGCTCTTAATGTCAAGTGTTGGCTTCTTATTCGGTTAGACCGTTTCTTTCCTTAGCTTTTATTTTATGCATTAGGTTAGCCTCTTCATCTCCTCCCATTCTTAAATTTTCAAAATCTTCTCCTTTTTTCCAAAATATTCTTATGTTTGCAAATCTTTTCAAAACTTTTTTTCTTAAAAATATCTTTCGCCCTTAGTGGCTTTTCTTCAAAAGTTTAGACACCATTAATTGTCGAAACGAGTGGTTATACCCCACGATTTTGAAATTGATTGATAATAACGAGATCTTTTCCGCGTGAGAGAGCTAGTGGCATACTCGTTGATTTATCCGAGTTGGAGCCCTTCTTTCATTTGCGATGCAAAGAACTTGTTTGTTCTCATGCTCAAGATCAATGGCTGAGTATTTCTCTCTAACGACAACAAAGTGTTTATTCGTTTTAAAATGTTTTTTTTCCAAAAGCGGAACTACATTAGCTCTGACTTCTCCATTGCACCGAGGAGGTATGTAGGCCCAAAGCTTAACGCTTTGCCGAGCTTATTTTAAAATTAAATAAAACAAACTCTTTTTTAGCACACACACACAGATTTTCAAAAAGGTTCCCGTGGAGTACCACGGATATGAGGGGTGCTTTAAACCTTCCCCTCATATAATCAACACCCGTACCTGAGATCTCTTTCTTGTTTTAAAAACAAAACTTTGGTTTTTTTCGTTCTTTTCCCTTTTCCTTTGGAAATAATAAAGCGCGGTGGCGACTTTCACTGAAATATTGATTCGAGTCAATCCCATGGCTTCGATATCAGATTGTGCAAAAGTTAGGGATATATAAAAAGAAAAGATGAAAAAAGAGAAGTCAATAAATTCCTGAACAACACAATGTTGTGACTACCAAAAGGAAGAAGTGACTGCCATCTCAAAAGTTCTCTTTGCTTGTGAACTATCATCATTATCAAAGGTGCAATTCCAGAAGTCTCTTGGAACCTGAATGCATAAGTTGAATTAACTGAGTTTTAGGACTGGAGATAATCACGAAGATGGGGTGGGTACAATCAAATTTTGAGCCTTATATCCTTTGTTTCTTAAACCGTGAACCTGGCCACGTTACAACCTATGAAAGACCTAATTGAAGCAAGGTGTGTTTGAAAGCATACTACAACAAGGTTGCGTAAGATGACTCCCATGAGATTTGCCAATCATTTGTTTTGATACAATATCCTTGCTTTATCTTTCACTTTGAATGTCTTAACCTTTATGTTTTGACCAGTGATTCCATTTGCTTTACATCAATAACATCTTTCCAAAAATGATTTTGATTTCAAAAATATTCTTTAAGCATTGCATTAAAATTTCCATTCTTGAATGAACATTTTATTTGCAAGTAAGCACTCATTTTTCAGGAAGTTCAAACAGTCGAGAAACTTGATCAGTGATCCTATCAGGGGCACGTTATTTCAAGATCCTGTTGTTCATTCAAGATTTGTTGATCAGAATATCATTTCAATACTTGTAATGGGGCAAGCCATCCCAACAATCATTTAAGAACTGAAGCCATGATCAGTTCATCCCCAATACATTCCAGCTGAAGCCATGACCAGTTAACTTGCAACAATTAGTGACTCAGGGGCAATCTTCTTCAGCAATCCCCAAGCAGTTTTATCAGCCCTTCTCAAAGGATCATTGTTTTGATACAGTTACCAGTGTAATAGAAGTATGTCCAAGCATCTTCTTCGTAAGCAGAATTGGCAGAGTTCTCGTGTTGAGAAATCAGAGTTTTAATCATGCCTCACAAAAGAGTCTACCTCAGTTGTAACAAACAATTGCATTGCATTGATCATATATCATGCATAGAAAAATTCAACATCATGCATTGAAACAAATTTCATACTCATTTGCATTTTCCAAGGTCCTGTTGCTATCAACATCTTCACCTTGAGATCAAAATCCAACTTACTTGGCACCTATCCAAAACAGATACTTGTTTGTCTTGTCCGTCTAGTGTTGTTCCTAGATGTATCTTTTCTTCTTTTAGTGTCATTCCTGAAAGATTTTGATCATGTTTTATCTTGATTGTCTTTGATCATGCTTTATCCTGATCACTTACACCATGTTTTATCTTGTTTCCCTTCAATCATGTTTTATCTTGATTGTCTCTAATCATGCTTTATCCTGATCGCTTTCGACCATGTTTTATCTTGGTTATCTAATCATGTTTTACCTTGATTGTCATTTGGTATTTTTCAATCATGTTTTACCTTGATTGTCATTTGATGTTATCCAATCATGTTTTACCTTGATTATCCCTTAATGACATCCAATCATGTTTTACCTTGATGGACCTGTGATGATTATCTAATCATGTTTTACCTTGATGGACCTGTGATGGTTATCTAATCATGTTTTACCTTGATTGTTCGTTGATGATTATCCAATCATGTTTTACCTTGATTATCCTTTGACGATATCCAATCATGTTTTACCTTGATTGTCATTCGATGTTATCCAATCATGTTTTACCTTGGTTGTCATTTGATGTTGTCCAATCATGTTTTACCTTGATATTCATTTTGATGTAGCCACATTCATGTAGGCCTCAGATATTCTCTTCTCGAAGTGCAATCATGTTTTATCTTGAAAGCTTCTGTTGACTGTCTCTTTCTCCTGTGGAATCCAAGTTTTATCCCTGGATGACACATACCTTTTCCCCCAGTGGAATCCTTTCTTATCTCCCCAGTGGTGTTATACTCCTCTCTATTTCATAATCATACTTGATGCATCCATTAGCATCACATCATACCTTAGGTTCAAAAATTATGTGTTTTGTATTTAAGTCTCTTCAATTACGTCGAGCTGAGGATTTTAACCCTCACATCTCCGGATAGAAGAAACTTAAATAGGGGCATCTGTCATACCCCAATTTTTGACCCTAAGATCATACATCATCAATCAAGAGCACCATTATGAAGCTTTATCTTTGATACTGTGATTATCTCTGAGGGGAATTATCGAGCATTTATAGCCTTTTTATTTGTTTATACTAACCAAAAATCCAAAAATATGCATTTTGTTTCCCTTGTTTGTGTTTTGCAGGAAAAAGATCGAGCAAAAATCAAAAAGTGCAAGAAAGGGAATTTTTGAAATTTTCAATATGGAAATCGATTTACCCCTGTGGGAAATCGATTTCTTGTGCGCAAAATTCAAAAAAATATAAGGAGGGAAGCTTGACATCATTTTGGCACCTTTTTATTTGATCATTTTATCAATTTTCCACCTCATCAAAATTAACTCATTCATTAAACCCACTTTAACCTCATTTTACCATTTTTACCATTTAATTGCCACTTTATCACCAATTAAACACAAGTTAATCACCAAACACAAAAAGACCAATTTGCCACTACTCTTGCTCCAATTCTATAAATAGAGCCCTCTACTCTCTCATTTCTCAAGCTTTTGATAGCCAAAAAAGTTCTTGCAAATTCATTTCTCAAGCTTGGAGAGCCAAAAAATTGCTTGCAAATTCATTTCTCACCCTTTCCAAAACCCTCACCCAAAGTTCATTTTCATAAGATTAGTGAGATTCACCTTGAATCTTGCTAATTTTGAACTAAGCCTCCTACATTTCTCTCTTTTCTTTGGTTGTTCATCTCCATATTTGAAGGATCTACACTTTGTGCTTGTTCTTGAAGCTACTTCACCACTTTAATTCAAGAATTGGTAAATTTCTCAATTCTAAGATGTAGATCTTTGTTGCTTGTGTTCAATGCATATTTGATGCTATATTGGTGCTATTTGATGGTGATTTGATGGAAAATTCGTGCTCCAATGGATATGTGATCATAAGGTGTTTGTATGTTTGCTTAAGTCAAGTTTTATGCCTCCTAATGCTGATTTTTTGAATGCTGCGTGCACGAAATCGATTTCCCTCTGTAGGAAATCGATTTCCACCTTATTGTTTTTCAAAAATTTGAACTCTGGACTCAGGAAATCGATTTCCTACAGAGGTAAATCGATTTCCTGCTGGCAGAATGTGTTTTTTGCCTTTTTTATGCTTGTTTTGGCTTCCTACTTCCTCCACTTCATTAATATCATTGGATCTAGGATGTTGATAGTTTTCAAATGACCTAATCCATAATATTAGATGAATGATATTAATGATAGTGTGAGTTGATTATCTTTTGTGAATTTTATTCTTCTTCCTCCATTTCATTAATATCATTGGATCTAGGATGTTGATAGGTTTGAAAGAACCAAATCCATAATATTAGATGAATGATATTAATGATAGTGTGAGTTGATTATCTTTATGCATTTTATCTTCTCCTTCTCCTTTTTTTTCTTTTGATCGATGAAAGTCTTAATACTTTGAGAATTCTTATGGATTCTTAGTAAAGACTAGATCGTTACCTATTTTCTTTTCGTGCGGTATTGCTTTCGGAAGGCGATCTACATATCGTTCTTCTCGCATGCATTGGCACATAAAGTTTTGACCGGCCTTGTTGTAGGGTGATTTCTACATAAATCACTTGGCGATCTGCTTAACATAGCGCAATATTTCGTGTCCCGAATAAAAAAGATCAAACATGGAAGAGAATTGTATGCGGTTGATTTAAGACTTGTGGAGGTTTTTATCGTGTAGTCGCTATGATTCTATCAAGCTTCTGATAAACCCCATTGAATTTAAATTCGAGTACATCATTCACTCACCATAGATCTTCCTACTAACTTTGATAACATACTTGACAAGTTTCAAGATGGTTATCTTTAACACTTAACAACTAACTTTAATTTCCGCACCTTTACTATACCGCTCTTTATATTTCTTGCTTTATCGCTTTACTTTATCATTTCATCATATTTACTTTCCGTCATTTTCTCTTTGTCCACTTGGACATATGTTTATGCTTCTGTTATTTTTCTTTTGTCCACTTGGACCATACTTTATTTTTTCGCTAAAACACTAATAAATAACCAAAAATCTAAAAAATACATAAGGTTCTCTATGGACTATCGGTTACTATCCCTAGCGCTTTGGAGATTCGGACTTATGGACCTAGTACCTCTGGACTCGTTCTATTACTATCCTGTGATTGTTCTGTCTTTCTGGCATTGTTCTGTTGTATGTTTATGTGTGCAGGTATTTCCTTGAAAGCCCTTGATGGTTAATTCCAAGGCATGGATATAAGGATTTTACCCAAAAACAGTCGTTACTCTGCCCGATTTTCGTCAGAATTTTAATGTGCTTAATGCAAAGTGGTGCTAAGACAATAAGTTCATCTGGATCCCCAAGTGTTAATGTGTTGGTATTGATAAATCCAAAGGATGGGAAAACTACCTTGGCTCTTAATGTCAAGTGTTGGCTTCTTATTCGGTTAGACCGTTTCTTTCCTTAGCTTTTATTTTATGCATTAGGTTAGCCTCTTCATCTCCTCCCATTCTTAAATTTTCAAAATCTTCTCCTTTTTTCCAAAATATTCTTATGTTTGCAAATCTTTTCAAAACTTTTTTTCTTAAAAATATCTTTCGCCCTTAGTGGCTTTTCTTCAAAAGTTTAGACACCATTAATTGTCGAAACGAGTGGTTATACCCCACGATTTTGAAATTGATTGATAATAACGAGATCTTTTCCGCGTGAGAGAGCTAGTGGCATACTCGTTGATTTATCCGAGTTGGAGCCCTTCTTTCATTTGCGATGCAAAGAACTTGTTTGTTCTCATGCTCAAGATCAATGGCTGAGTATTTCTCTCTAACGACAACAAAGTGTTTATTCGTTTTAAAATGTTTTTTTTCCAAAAGCGGAACTACATTAGCTCTGACTTCTCCATTGCACCGAGGAGGTATGTAGGCCCAAAGCTTAACGCTTTGCCGAGCTTATTTTAAAAATAAAACAAACCGTTTTTTAGCACACACACACAGATTTTCAAAAAGGTTCCCGTGGAGTACCACAGATATGAGGGGTGCTTTAAACCTTCCCCTCATATAATCAACACCCGTACCTGAGATCTCTTTCTTGTTTTAAAAACAAAACTTTGGGTTTTACGTTCTTTTCCCTTTTCCTTTGAAAAAATAAAGCGCGGTGGCGATTTCAAAACGGAATATTGATTCGAGTCAATCCCATTGCTTCGATATCAGATTTTCCCCGCTACATCTCCTTATGGAGAATCAGAGTCAACGTAGTTCGGGAACAGGGTTGTACGCCTTTGAATTTGAATTGATATGGTTTGGAGGCTTTTTGAATGGCCTATCGTAGTTTTGAATTTGATTTGAAAGGCATTTTGAGTTGCTTGATTGGAAAGGATGAAAATCCGTAGTGTCGTGGTTTAGTGTGTTTTGAATGTTTGGGCGTACAACCCTGATTTGATATGTCACCGTTAGTTGCGATGATCAATAGGTTTGATCATTATAGTTAACGGATTAATGGGGTATGGCTGGTTACTCTGACCAATAGATTCGATCGTCGCGGGCAGCAAATAAAATGTATTTTAAATTTTGTATATTTTTTATCTCTTGTCTAATGTGACTAATAGATTTAGTCGGGTCGAGAAGAGAATTAAACAAAGGATCAATTAACATTATTTCTCGCCAGTGCGACTAATAGGTTTAGTCGGATCGAGGAGAAAATCATATTAATCCTGAATCAATTGAATAAGAATTAAGGTTTTTGCCAAATGGCAGTGGGATTGGGCAAACCCTAATATTTATAACCTTTATAGGTTTTTTGTGATTTTTATAAGCAATTAAATAAATTAATCGGCATGATCGAAAAATCGGGAAATAATCCTAATGTTAATTATTAACCTAATCCTATTATTTATACTAATCCTAATTTTATAAATCAATTAAATTAATTAAATTAAACCATATATAATTATCATTTAAACTTAACTAATTAAATAAATAAATAAACATTAGAAGGAACCTGGCTTGGATCACATGTGAGTGAGTTGAGTGCCCATGGTATGCACCTCCATCTCTGATGCGTTGGATCCCCTTGGCAGCTAATCTGACGGTCTATATGTGACGGAACATGGTACGCACGTCTTAGCCAACAGCATAGGATCTGCAAGAAGTGTTGTTAATAAAAAATTCACAGGGAAACGAGGGGAACTGGGGATCGAACCCTCTTCCCCTTGGTCAATGATCGCTTTCACTTGCCATGCGCGCTGGAACGTTTTCATGTTAAAGTAAGGACCCCAAACATACATATATGAAAACGATGCGAATTAAAAAAAAAAGAAACAGACGCGGGATCTGTTTTTCTTCTTCGTGGTTGAAGAATAACACAGTGGCTTTAGGCCATAATTTTCACTTGTGGTCTTAAACCTTCACCCCAATACCTACAAATAATTAGCAATAAATCCAAAAAGATATCTCAAATTAACCATAACTGAACCCCTGAGCATGCCCATAGCATTAGTTTCTCCTAATTTCACCCAGTTTGCAAAACCCCAATTCGAAGCTTTACCGACCTAGCAATGGTGATCCACGAAACCTGCAATAAAACTTCAATCAAATAGCACAGAGAAATCGTAAACATATTTATAAACACAAATCTGCATCAAAACTCGATTTGTGATGCCTCCATGGTGGAATTTGAACCGAAAATCTTCAAGTCCAAACCCTGAACGGCCGGGTGCATATGTGTGCGTGTGGATCGATTCTCTTGGCTCAGTTTCGCTCAGTCATCGTTAAGGAAGCGACTGGAATAATTTATTTGACCCGAATTAAGCTGCACCTTTGAAATCGAATTGGTCTTTTTCTTGAGTTTTCATGAACTCGGTTCTACTCTTGGAGGCAGCGTCTCTTTTTTTTTTTGCGGCCAATCCCCTACTTACAGCATCCTCTCTCCTTTTTTATATTAATCTATTTTAGTTAGTTTTTTTTTGTTTTTTTTACCTAATGGGCCTACTAAGACTAAACCTAATAATCCTAGAGATAATCCTAATAATAATATTCAATAATAATAATAACTAATACTAATTACTAATAATAATAAAAAAAACTAATGATAATTGACAATAACCATAATACACCTAATCCTAATTAAAGTCAGTATATAAATTAGAAATAATCTTATAAAAATAATTACTTCTAATAATAATATCAATATATAATTTGATTCCCATTTAATTTACAAATAATAGGTTAATAATAAACTCGCTTAGTATAAGTAACAATTCAAATGATAATTAATTTGGTTAGTGGTGAGTAAATAATCGAATTGTAGCTGATAAAGAGGGAATCCTTAGAATGAGATAATTGGATCAACAGTCTGGGTCCTAAACACCTGTTAACTACGCCCTTGTTTTGACTCAACCTGGTTTATAAGAGAGCGAGTTTGACAATAGGAATGTCAAACCCTATGACTCTTAATTTTGAACCTTGAGTTATTGAAGATGAAAAGGGGAGGGCAAATTTTGGGGTATGACAACGAGGACTTAATCCACTATAATCAGAACTTGAATACAATTGCACAACCCACTGGTGTGACTAACAATACAATGCACGAGCAAAACTGCTGGTGACTAACAACCTGCACAAACCAACTGTTTGTGACTAACCAACTTCTTGAGACTTCTGACCCAACTGATCTCTCAAGGAACTGTTACAGAGTAACTTCAAATGACAGTGTTTAGTATTGCTTCTATAAAGCTTTAACCACAACTGTGATATTTCACTAATGTTCAGTACAAAATGTTTGAACTCATAGATTTTGATATGAAACGTTTTCTTCAACGAGTTTTATGTAACTTCACACTTTGATAAATTTCAGACTTATAACGTTTGTGTGTGTAATTATTGTATCTGTTGTTTCAAACAAACATGAATATATTGCTTAAAATTTTTTGTCCGTTAATTTGATTCTTGGACGAAAACATTTAATGCTTGTGTGTTGCTTTTCGTTTTGTTTTCTCCAATGAGCTGCAGGTGGATAGCTTCTTCACTAAACCTTGGGAGTTGCGCTTTTTAAGTGTTGCAGCCGCCTTCCTAATGATTATGTCTTTTTAATGGTATCTTTCTTTTTGAATCAGACTTCATGATCTTCTTTTCAGCTTGGAATATATCTTCTATATCAATATGTTTGCAGCAGTTTTGGTCCTTTATCAGAAGTTGCTGTAAGACTTGAGCATCTTTGCATTTGTTCATCTTTGTGTATCAAGTTCTGATGGTAGTTGAATTGAAATATCTTCTGAAATTAGAAACATATAATTAGAGTACCACATTTGCTTATACAAAATTTATTTGCTTGTTATCATCAAAACACTACAAATATGATTAGAACCAAACTATGTTCTAACGGAAGCAATCGTGTCCTATGACTAGTCTGGTAGGATATGCTTTTGTGACTTGTGATATGAGTTATGAACACAGTTGTGACCTGTGTTTTGAGTTACAAAGGGTGATTTTTGTTATTCTTCTTATGAGGTTTGTTATTCTCCATGGTCCTCTTTTCCACCACCTCAAAGGAAGTTAATTCCTTTTGTAACAAAGAAGAGGTTTTTGCGTTAAGGGGGAGTATTGGTCATCTTCTTCCTCGTGTAGAAACTTGCTAAGAAGAACACGAATAACAAGAAGTCCAAATAGAATGTTAGAACATGTTATGTTATGTTTTCCCTCATGGTTTAATAGAAATTAAAAGTGCAGGTACTGACAAAGTTTTCATGGTCAATGGGCAGCGCCTTAAGTTATTCCATGAAATTTATGTGCCTGAAGATGTTGCCATTGATGAGCACTCTTTGGGAGTTCCCAACTACACAACAACTTGACCAGGGAGCACCTTTTCTCTTTTCTCTCACTCTTACTTTATAATTGAGTTCTTTTCATTGAGAACAATGTATGTCTTAAGTGTAGGGGAGGGAACCTTTTATTTTTATTCTCCTTTTGATTTTGTTTGCTTATCTTCTTAAAAAAATAAATAAAAAAAATAAAATGGAATTTGCATGCATTCTTGTTGGTTATTTTGCTACAATTGTGAGTATTCTCTCTATCCTTTGTCAAAAGAATTGTGGTGTGATGTGATTGATTCTTTTTGTGCATTCTTAGTGATATGTCTGACTAAACTCTAAATTATACATCACTAGTGATAGATCACTAAACCTTGTGAGACTTTTAGCCTAATAATGGATAACACATAAAAAAATCCATATTTTTCTTTCTTGTGTGAAATCACTCATGTTTGCTAGTCTCTATAACTTGAATTGACTCTTGTTGAAGCTGCCTGTTTACTTGTAAAAATTAGTCCTTCTGGAAGAAAAAAAGGAATAAAAGGAAAAAAGAGAAGAGAAATAGGTTATGAGTTTGTTGTTCAATAGAATTCTCCTTTGAGATGTTTTATAGTTCAACTCCCGCAATTCCTTCAACCCTCTTTTAACTCTTTGGATTTTAGCTTAGTCACCCTTAAGATGTATCTCACCCTGACCTTGGCCAAGTTACAACCATATAAAAGTCCTTTTGATTTTTGTGTGTGATAGGAAAATAGCAAGTGTACTATTTTTGCCTTTTGTAGTAATAAAAGGAGTTTTCTCTGAATGTCGATCTCAAGGACCGCTTGAGGACATAGAGTTGAAAGATGAATTCAATTAAACAAAAGGTCTCTGGTGTTTAGTTTGGTTGGTAAAATTATGACTAAAATTTGCAATTAGAGAGAGCAAGTAAAATAGTTAAACAAGTAACAGATATGAGTAGTATGCTAGGGGTAGGTGAATGATTCTTCATGCAATAACTTCGACTTATCAATGCAAAAGTATAATTCACAACGGTTGATTACCGGTTCTCTAGGGCATCTAATCCTAAATCCTTAGTGAGAAGATCTTTGAACACACACCCTAATTTCTATGTCCATAGTCAATTACGGTTATGATCAAGCATTCAAATATCGAGAATTTCCGGTTAAGATAAAGCATCCCTAGTCCTAGGTAATATTTATTATCAGATGTTCTTATTCAGGTCGATAAACAATGGCTACCCAGCTCAATTTATTTATAAAGACTCAAAATCAGTTTTTCTGACGGTTTACGCATTAAGAACAATAATAAGAACAAATCAATCTCAGACTGAATAACAAGATTACTACATTAATAAACTTGAATTTATTACATTCAGAATCAGGGTCACCCCCTAGCAATGGGGGGTTTAGCTACTCATAACTAAAAATAAAACAAAAGATGAAAGTGTTGTCATTACAGAATATCTCGAGGAATCAATCTTCAATCGTTGAAAAACTTTTGAACATATAAAACCCTTGTGAAAATCTGAATCCCCAGCCTTCAAAACGTGTCTTTTTCTTTGTAAAATCGTCCAACGTCCGCGAAAAATAACGTCTTCTCCTTAAGTAGTGCAGCTTGGGCTTTTCAGCCAAATTGTGCCCTCGTACGCGTAGGGAACTGAAGCATACGCGTATGAACAGAAACGTTTTTGCACTTTAAATTGCTAGAGGGCGTATGGGACACGTACAGGCCAAGGCCATACGCGTATGACATTACCATACACGTATGAGCAGAACAATATTTTGCCTTTAAAATCTCAGAACGCGTATGAGGTGCGCATATTTGTGGAGCCATACGCGTATCATTTGTGCCATACACGTATGGCCTTTCTTGCCTTAGATTTCCTACTTTCTCCACTTGCCTGGCCCAGTTCCGTGCTCCTGATTTTGAACATCCATACTCTCAAACCTTAAACCAACACAACTATACCAAAAGACCGTAAAAAGAACCAGAAAGAGATTGCTTTGAACAAAATATACTTTGACACAATACGAATCGAATGACTAAAAATCATGTGTTAAATCAGACAGTTTTACCTGAATTTCTGCTTTTTAAATGGTGAAATACTAACACAACTGGTGACTGATCAGTGTGCAATATATTTCAATGGTGAATGTTAGAGTCTTTTCAAGCTTATGGTAGTACTAACTTTCATGTTGTGCTTTGATTGTAAATAGTAACCTGAACACTTGAGAGTTGAGTGGAAACAATTTATCTTGTGAGGACCTTGATACTTTTGATGCGCTTTTTGATAATCTTATTTTCATACTTATTTTGAATGACATAATTGAATTACTCACTAATTTCATGTTCTTGAAGCTTAGACTTAGAAGTTTGTTTTCACCTTATATCCTGATAACCTTTGAGTTTGCATGTTCTATTTCGTTTTTGTTTTGAAGTTTCTTTGTTTTGAATTTTTAATTTTGCTCGGAGTGCAAATGTTCAAGTGTGGGGGAATTTGATTAGTGCATTTTGATGCACATTCCTCTATGCTTATACTTATGCATTTCCATGGTTTGATTTGCTTATTTTTGTATTTTATAATTTTTTTCTAATTTAGTTCATTTTTTGTTTAATTTCATTTTCCCACTTTATTTCCAGCATTAGCAGTCTTCATCAAAACAATCATAGCTGGATATCCGGGAATCAGATCGACGCGTTCTAGTATTTGTCAGAAATCTAAGAGAAAGAGCTACAACTTTCATGTTGGAGTCAAAGGTAGATTCAGAGTGTATATTTTCCAGAATTTCATTTGAAGCTGCATCATTAGTTTTGTTTAGTTTTAGGTCGTTAGTTATGGGCCTGGGTTATGTTTGTTTGACCTAGTTGGGTTATGACCCAAATTCTTGTTTCTCCCATTAATCCAGGAAACCGCTACTTTTCATAGTTACCTTCCATTGATGAGAAAAAGTATACGCTTGATAGAACTCATGGAGGACTAATACCTTCTGGACGAATTTACTGTACTCGGGGTCAAAAACTTTGAGATTGTTTTAATTTCGATTCCTTTAAACTATGTTATAAGATTTTTGTTTCCTTAATTCGATTATCTTACAACATTTTTGGTTAAATTTGATTAATATTTGTTCCCAATTTAATCGTTGATTGACTCTGCTTAGTTGCTAATTTGTGTTATCTTTAACCGTATGCTTAATCCGGCAATAGGAACTTGTATCTCATAGTGTCAATCACGCTTGTTTACTGATATTGTAATAAAAAAGGATAGGAAATCCGCTTAGGAAATTGATTGCAATATTAGCAGTCGCTGACAAGAAAGAACCGAGTCAGTGAATTTGTTTGTTATAATCACTTATTTCATAACAACTTATTTTGATAATCATTTATTTCGAATTTTGTTAACTCAATTCTAAACCAATCATACCCCCCATAATCGATTTACCTTTGGTTAGTAATAATCAAGAATCCTTGTGAGAACGATATTCGAGTTACCGTTACTACCGTTTTTAAAATTACTCGTTTTTTATCCAGGTGCGACAGCGGATCAATGATCATGGAGATACCAGTGCTCTTCAGGAGCAAAGGAGGAGGGAGAAAATATTGAGAAGTGTGCCCCAGAAAATTAGATATCATAATATCAAACTTAAGATTTGGCCTGAGGGAGGATCGTAAACGTTTATGTTATATATTATATATTTTAAATTTGAGTTTTATTCAATTAATACTAGCTCAAAATTTGTTGTTTAGGCTTGTGCCGTCACATCAGGCAGTATCGAGCATAACAGAAATTATTGAAGAGAAATATAATAAATTTTGACCGACTTATGGAGAAGTACTTGAAGATAACATGGAAGATTAGTTTAGGGAATTTTAGATATAATCAACTTGCTCATTCAAGTAATTATTATATTAATTTCTTTTTATAATTATGCATTTAGAGATCAAAATTAAAAATAATAAAGAAGCAGCAAAACTAAAACATATATGTTCCTCTGGATGACAACTACAGAGAAGATGAACAGACCTGGTTGGACTCAAGCATGGGGCATCCCTCGATCACTTTAATCTACCATGGATTATGTAACTTTTCGATGCAAGCGGCGGATAAGTATTGGAAGAAAATCTGGCAACTAAAAGTCCCAGAGAGATTTTTTGTTTTTTTATGGTTGGTCGTGCATGACAGATTGCTAACCAATGCAAGAAAGAGTAGAATGGGGCTTAGTTCGAATGCGTGTGAATATTGCTACGGTTTTTCGGAAATGATATTGCATGTGTTGAGAGATTGTAAGTTGGCTATGCAATTTTGGGAGAGTGTGGTTCCTAGCTCAAACAAACACAGTTTTTTCACTAGTAGATTATCTAGGTGGATTGGCATGAATATTGATAATGGGAGACATTATGGTTGGACTGAGAAGTGGGATAGATT
The DNA here is from genome assembly GCF_029867415.1 of Vicia villosa. Lineage (NCBI taxonomy): Eukaryota > Viridiplantae > Streptophyta > Magnoliopsida > Fabales > Fabaceae > Vicia > Vicia villosa. The sequence goes on along the minus strand of NW_026705787.1, from coordinate 65,874 downwards.
TTGGGCAATGGCTTGTCATATGTTGTGGTTGTGGAGAAACAAAGAGAAGCATGAGGAAAATTTTGTGAGAGCTCGTAATCAAGGGGAGAAAGTGAAGTAAATGGTAGAGTATTATGGAATGACAGAAAATATAACAAAGGAGAAGTGCATGGGGAGAAGTATGAAGATTCAAGTTCACTTTGAATTTCCTAAGAGGGGACGAATATGCATTAATGTGGATGGAGCCTGTAGAAATGGAATTATTGGTTGTGGAGGAGTCATTCGTGGGGATGTGGGAGAATCGATTTCTGGATTCTCTACATTTATTGGACGAGGAGAACCGTATACGGCGCAACTTTGGGGATTATATGAAGTAATAAAGTTAGTTAGGAAGTTTAAGTTTGATAAGGTGGAGTTTAAGGTAGATTCAATAGTTGTGGTGCAAGATGTTCAAGGAAAGAGGAATATACAACACCATGGTAACAATTTGCTGTCAAAGGTTTTAAGTTTATGTGAGCTAGATTAGGAGGTAAATATCAAGCATATTCATAGGGAATCGAATCAGTTGGAGGATGCTATGGCCAATTATAGTTTCTCTGTGAAGGAAGATTATAAGGAGTTTGTGGATTGCCCAAGAGATTATGAGGATTTATTTAGTGCAAATATAAACAGCATGGTGTTTACGGTGATTTCCAGTAAACAACCGCTAGTCCTCCAAACTATAAAGTATACTTTGGTTACTCGCAGGATCGACTAGATTGATCCTAGGACATAGTCAAACAATTGTCTTTCGATATGATTTGATTCATGCTTGTTTGTTCTGGCTTCGAGAAAACTTGTTTATGATATGATCATGTGAATGTTTACTTAAAAACAACACTTGTTATACACATAAGTATGTCTTTCGACAAAGAAATATAAATAAAAGCGTATAAACTGCAAAAATGTAAAGTGCAGGAATGTAACGTGCAAGAATGTAAAATGCAGAAATATAAAGTGCTTCGAAATGAAAGTTAGACGAAATAAAGAAGTGCAGAAATATAAATAACAGGAAGTCAACGAAAGCAGTAATAATGAAAAGATGCTTGAATAAAGAAAAATACAAATGTATTAAACTGGTGTTGGTGTCATACGTACATTTCTCTGCGAACTCGTTCTCTAAACACTTGATACTTGAGTGGTTTGTGAGTGATTTGTACAAAATGAACATACGGAATCCTAACATTAAGACCCTTATTTATACTAAATTCGACCCTAACGGTCCTACACTAATCTGATGCCACGTTGCCCACAGGAATCCCTGGGATGCCATCTGTCTTTGTGCAGTTACACAAACTACTTCGAAATTCAAATCCTCCCGCCTGAATTCTCTTTCAACGCGTGGCAACGTGATCAGAATTGAGAATGCCACGAAAACACGTTAAGCTTTAGTACTTTACGTATTTCGCAAAAAACGTTCAAGTCTTTAAAGATAACCTTCTTCGAATTAGCTCCAAGTCTAACCAACATTCTCGAAACATGGCCATCAGTAGCCATTTTTAAACTCAGAAATGGTCATCAGTAACCATCTTCCTTTGAATTGTAACTCTTCAAAGGATATTCTTTCTAAACGAAATCTTCAGCTATCAAATTGCCCCCAATAAATGCCTGTTTCGAAAGCAAGAGAAATAGGCGTTTCTTGTCATGATGAGATTTCGTTTTACTCGCTTCTTAGAGTTCCAAGACAACTGACTAACGTCATAATCATTTATGACTCCACTTTCAAAATTTCTTGTCATTTTCAAAGATGTATTCTCAGAACTTACATTCCCACGTTCTGGCATTACTTCATGATCATTACTCCTATATACTAGGAATAAGGCTAATAATTATTCGACCGCCGTTGGATTAAATCAATGCCTGCCGCGTGTCTTTTGACTTTTACCCAAAAGATTTGAAAGGGTTTCCGTTAAACCTTTAAATACTTGAAATTCTACCCTCGCATAACTTCCACTTCTATTTTCTTTACCCTTAACACAGAAAAGAAAAACCCCCTTTGGCCTCGTTTAACCTATTCCTCAAATCAAATTCACACTAGGCGTCTTCTTCAAATGCTTTTCAACCCATTCAGAAACTTCAAAATCCTACATAGATAAAGAATCAAGCACATATTCCAGACCCAAATGACGTAGAGGCGCGCGCTATCTACGCTTCTCAAGTAATCATCCCTTTTGAACTTTCTGAAAAAACTCATTCTTTCATGGGTCCTTTACCAGGAGGAAACAACCCCTCTTTGAGTAAATTCTTCCCTGCTTATTATAAGACTAGACCTTTAGTTAGCAAAATTAAGATAGATGAAGAAGGTCATCCAGTCCTAGCTGATCCTGATAACACAACAGAAACCTCAACTGAAACTTCTTTGGTTTTGGAGAAAATTAGGTTAAACTATGTAACCAACTTTGTGAAAGTCTTTAGGTCAATCCCTTTAGCAAAAGATCCTGAACTGTATTACTCTTGGCTAGCGAAGGTGGAAAAACAAAAGGCTTCTTTCTGGAAACAATTAGGGATTTATGACCTAATCCAGTTATCCAAAACAGGCCTAGAATATAACCAAACCATGTTAGTAGCGTCAGTTTATTTCTGGGATGCTTCTCATAATACTTTCCACCTACCATGTTGAATGGTTACCCCTACACTCTTCGATGTAGCTGCCATTACAGGGCTTCGACCAACTGGGGAAACCTTCGACCCCAATTTCATGGATACTAACACCATCAATTTTAATGAAGCAACAGTCACCTATACTGCCTTCATTCAACAATACCCCAACGAAACGAACCCTGACGTCTCAAATGAAGAACATATAGCATTTCTAGCACTCTGGCTTTCCAGGTGCGTCTTTTGCTCTAGGTCCATACAAGTAGCAAAGAGATACCTGTGCATGGCCAACCAGCTAAATGCTGGGAAAAAGTTAAACCTAAGCCAGTTAATTCTAGGATTTCTCTATGAAAATCTTGGTGAAGCAACAGACCTTGTTAAGAACTACAAAACAGGATCTCTTCTTTTTGCTAGTCCTTTCTGGTTGTTGCAACTATGGCTTAATGCCACTTTTGAGGCTCACCTCCCATATAAAGGTGTTGTGGATGAAGAAAGTGCAGCTATAAAGAATCGAACAGTAGAATGAACCAGATTAGCTTACCTAACTCCAAAGGAAGAAACTGGAAAACTTCGTGAAACCTTCCTGGCATACATAATGATGTTTGCCAAACGTTATCAATTCACTCCCTCAATGGCTCCATTCGTACAACGTAAGGTGGGTCCCGAATGGTTTACTCAAGCATTTCCAGCAACTTCTACTGGTCAACAAGCTGAATCCATAGCTATCTGGGAAGCCTTCCTCACACCAAAGTTGTTATATCATCGACTTCGATCTTCCAAAAGTCACTGCTGCCTCCTTTGTTATCAACCAAACCTGGTTTCGAGACAATTTGGGTTGGTTCAACTCAAACCAAAGTGCTTATATGACAAAAGGAATCACATGTGTCTACACACTTCGCATCTGGCAGAAGATGAATATGAGTCAAAAATCTCCAAATATGTTAGCATCACCACTTTGTCTCCCGTTTCTTTCGAACCTACTTTTTACTCTTCCATAGACTTTCATCAATGGTGGACAGAATATTATTCTACGCAAATCTTTGATGCTGAAAGCCTTACTCGGGAACTAACTGAAGCTTTTGCTGATGTGCAGGAGAATTTCCATAAAGGTACTTCAACTCATATTAAAGAAATCCAAGCATTTCAAAAGTTCTTTGAAACTATCTACAAGCCTGATGACCTTAGTCGGACCGTTTGTGAAGTTGCGGTCACTTTACGTGAAAAGTTTTATGCTAAACTGGATAAGATGAAATTGCCTACGTCTGTTCGACCTGAACTACGTTATAAAGTGGCTTTCGAACTTCATCCTCCAAAATTTCCTCCACTTCCTAGTGCTGATTTTGGGGTGGCCTTAAGCCCTCCTTTTCCAGACTGATTTGTGTGTGGGAATCTCATAAAAATTCTTCAGGAAGAATCTAAAAAACGCGCTGAACGAGTGGTCTCGACTAAGCATACCTTGGATACTTTCAAAGGACATCTTCATATAGGTCTTGAGCACGTTCACGTCTTGACTCCAATACCCGAAGGTTGGGGTTTAGACAATCTTTCGACTAACTTTTCCTTTTTCATTGAAATACTGATTTATATTTTGTTCACAGCTGTTACTCGAAAGAGACAAATTAAGGAAGCCCCTATACAAGAGGGTTTTGGAACTTCGAGGAATACCAAGGCGAGTGGGAGTGATTCTGTCGCCACTGACAAGAAACCTACGGTACATGGATACCTTATATTTTAGCTTGTAAAATTTAATGAATATTACTCACTTGGTTTTAACATGTACTTCAGAGCTCGAAACCTCAAGCGTCTTCGAAGCGAAAAGTTCCTCAAACAGCTGCTTCAGATGACGAAGATAAATCTCCTCCTCGTACTAGACAAGCAATAAAGAAAAGACAGAAAGCTGCCACCCCTTCAGCCAAAGGAAAGGGATCTGGGACTTCGAAGCTCACTTCATCGAGTGACAAGGTATCTTCTGAGGACTCACCCTTGAAGGCTGCTAGTACTATCCCCATTGTGGAGAGTCATAACTCAAGCCCACACAACATTCCAACCAAGGTATTTGGATTTCCCAATTTAATCATTTTCAAACTCTAATTCCAATGATTAAGTTCAGATCTTACCTTGTAAATGCAGGATGATGCTTGCACAGCCACTTCTGATCTCAAAACTTCAAGTTTAAACATTGATCTTGACAGTCTTCGAGGTAAATGTCTGCCTTTTCGAATGACAGATGAATTTCTTGCAACCTTCAATTTTTATCAATTCTAACTGTTCAACACAGGTGTTTCTCGACACAGATCTCCTGTGCTTTCTCCAGTTCTCGAAGACACTCAGCCCCTTGCAACTATCATTCCAACTGTGCCTGCTGAAGAAAGCCATTCAAATGATGAATCTCCACCTATTCATCAAGATGAAAACATGGAGGAGAACCCTCAATGTTCGAATAGTGATAATGCACCCGGACAACCAACTGGCAGCGAAGATACTATATCTGAGCAAGATGCTACAGAGGAAACTTCAAAACAGCCTACACCTGGTCTTCATGAAACTTCAACCTTCAGAACTATAGTCACTCCTGAAACTACTTCGAAGCAGGCTTCCGCAATACAAACTCCTTCAGAGCTGGAGCAGCTCAAGAAAACTGATCCCGTAAGCTTCCTCAAGACCATGATGAATGTTGATAACGTTTCGCCCATTGGACTTGGAACTTCTTCTAATGCCCTGGCGGGTACTAATGACAAGGATGATATTCCTAATCTCCTTCGTCAAATAAGAGAAAATTTCTTTGAAACCAACTTGGTTGAAGCTCTAAGCAAAGATTCCACCAAATGTTATGGTCTAAACAACCTTTTGAAGAAGATGGACTTACTTCTTGTCTCAGAGGAAGTCTCAGAAGTGGTTGTTTTACTGGGCTCTCTGATTGATCAACTCCAATCTAATCTTCTTCGAAAACGGAATATTGACGAGCAACTCACAACGAAGGTGACTTCTCATATTTCTTCTTGGAAAGCTGCGAATGATGCAACAACAAAGGCTGACGCTCTTAAGCTTGAACGTTCGAAGAAATAGCAGGAATATGAAGATTATGAAACGAATATCAAATCCTGGAAGCAAGAAATTGAACTCCTCAAAGAGAAGATAAAGAATGCCCGATCTCGTCAAGTAGAAATCCAACAAATCAATCAGAAATAATTGACCGAGGTGGCGCAGTTAGGGATTCGACACTTCGAGACGGCCCAGAAGCTAGCGCCAGAGATCGAAGACTTGAAAAGACAACGGGCATTAATCGAACGCCATATGTCCTTATGGGAAACTCAGTACTCGAAGATGAAAGATAATCTTCCCAAGGATTTTAATTAGCCACTTTGGCCCTTGTACTATTTTTTGTATTCCGTACTTAGTTTATTTTGTAATCGAACTTCCTTCAGAATACATATGCAATTTTATCTTTCAATCTTCCACACATCTGATTTTGCAATTGTCATAAGTAACGTTTTAGCAATTCCTAACAATTGCCAAAATTATTTTATTATCTTAATAATTTTAATGATGCACCCACGTGACTTAATTACCCTTCGTAGCCTCTCAAGCCTAGACTTGACGTTTCCACTTCCCTTAGCCGTAACCATCATTAAATGATGACATCACCTTTTTCAAAACGTCTACTTGAGACGTGCGTGTATCAGTTTTCAATCATGATTACACTTCAACTTCCAAGGCGGGAAACGGCGGAGGCCATAACTTCTCTTGGGGATACCAAACGCAGTCCAATCAACACTAAAAAATGAACCGTTCTTTTTGCCAACATAGTCTATATAAGGCGTTAGCGTTCTACTCCTTTCTTCACACTTTCACCAAACTCTTATCAAACTTCCTTCTTCCCCTCACACTCTTTCAAATACAGAGTGTGACAAACCTCTTTGTATTCTTTCCCTCAAAATGGCGCAACCCTTGACCTACAATACCATCAGAGCCTGTATCAAAAAAGAGTTCAAACTTTCTGAGGAAGAGTTTGAAGGAAGTCACGTCAGCCCCAACGCACTCTTTGCTAATCAACAACTCCAGTTCTATCATGAAATCCTGGAGGGCTCTGTTTATCCCAATATGTTAGCAGATTTCTGGATGTTTGCATCCCTTCGCATAGATCCAGAAGGGAGAACCACCATCGTGTCTGAGGTTCGAAGGGCTCACATTACCATCACTCCCTTAACCATATCTGAGCTGCTGAGATGTGAAAATTTTGGAGAAGCTTTTGATGACAACACCATCAAAATGACCACCTACCGTATGTTAAGGACCCTCATGGAAAAGGACCCCTTTAGTGCTAAAGTCATTAAGATTTGGCACCAGCTTTTGGCGAGCAACTTCCGCCCACGAAGCCATAACCTAGACAGCATCATGATGGAGGATCTGGAGTTTATACTCTGTGCCCTCCGGGGAAAGAAGATAAACTTTCCATTGCTGATCTTCAAAGGGCTTGTCGAAGCTGTTTCCATGGCTGCTTCTCGTCAAGGTGTGGTGACGTGCCTTCCCTATGGAAGATTCTTTTCCTATATGTTCCTCAAAAAGGGCATAGTGAGAAGAATGCGCAATTCGGGGTCTTTAGACATGTTCGAAGCAGAAAGCTTTCCCCTTCTATCCTTGGAGGGTTTAGAACAAAGAATCAATTAGAGGGTGCTTTGTTTGAAGCTTTACTGGAGGTGTTATAGGCCTTAGTTTTTATTATCCAAAATCTTTTGAATGCCTCTTCTGTTAGCTTCTAGTATGTTTTTTAATTCTGTAGTTGATGGTAACAACAACCCCCAAATAGATGTACTCTTCTACTTTTAATGAAAAAATATTTTGGCATCGCTTTGTCTTTTTGCTTTATTTGCCAAATATCTTGCTTGAACAAGAAGCCATTTTGGTGCTTGTTTTACCATCTTGGCCTACGTAGCATACTTCGAATATCTACGTTTTTGCAATCTTTACTTCGTGCATGCTTGGTTTCTATCTTTTCAGATACTTTCCATTTACTCTTAAGATCCTACGATCTTCTGCCAATTCTTCTATCTCATAAGCATTATTTGAGAATATTTTTAAGACTCGAAAGGGTCCTTCCCAATGTGGGGACCATTTACCTAGTGATTGACTCATTTGATCTATAGGCAAAATAACTTTCCAAACTAAGTCATTATTAATAAATGTTTTACCTTTCACCTTTTTATTGTATGCTCTGGACACCCTTTCTTTTTGCCTCTTTATCATCTCCAACGCTCGAAGTCTGTCTTCGTCCAAATCTACCAATTCGTTTGTAACGCCCGGAAAATAAGTATATACTTGATTTGGACGTTTGTGACGTTTATTGGAATTGTACCGTTTTTGGAGTTGTTTCAGTCGGTATTAGTTCGGGATGGCGGACTAATATTTAATTGAAGGTTTTCATATTTTTGGTACCGGAAATATTATTAAGGTAATATTCCGCGTTTTGGGGCGTTTGAACGATATTTGAGCGTAGGGGCATTTTGGTCATTTCCGCGAGGAAGATATTTTCCTTATAAGAAGGAGATATTTGTGAGGAAGGAAAGAGAATGGAAAAAAAAAGAAAAGAAAGAAAGAGAAGAGAGGAAGAAGAAGAGGAAAAGAAGGAAAAAGTGGAGATTGGTGGATTCTCGACCGATTCGAGTTCCGATCGTTGCTTTAGCAAGGTAAGGGGGTGAATCTAATTTATCTTGGATGTATGATTCTTATAGTCTTGTTCTTGTTCTTGTTCTTGTTCTTGTTCTTGTTCTTCTTGTTCCAATTTCCACAATTTTCTTGTGTGATCTTTGTTTGATCTAAGTTTGTTGAGAATGATTGTATGATGAATAAATGATATCCTTGTTGTGTTGTGGTGATTGATCATGTTTGTTTTCCTTTTCTATGGCTTGATTGAGTTTGTATAAAAAATTAGGTTTTGGGATAGATTGGTGAATTAACCATGAAAAGTGTGATAATAGGTTGTTTCTATGGTTTGTATGTGTTGTATTAGTGTTATAATGATGTTTGGGAGTGGTTTTAGTGGGTATAAGGGGCTTGGAACAGTTCTGGTGCGTTCTGGTTTTTTCTGGGTTTACGCAGGTCCGCTGAGCGGAGGTGGGTCCGCTGAGCGGAGGTTCTGTTGCAGAAAATTCTCTGCGAAGGTCCGCTGAGCGGAGCTGAAGCGGATGACAGCTTTTTCTGTTTTTCCAAAACTTTGAAACTTCGTAACTCTTGAACCGTAACTCCGATGTTGTCGCCGTTCGAAGCGTTGGAAAGCTAACGCAATGAACTATATTATTATCTAATTAAATGATTCATAGTATGTAGTATCCCATTATTTTTAGGATCAAGTGATGAGTTGTGTAGTATGTTCAATTAACCAAACCTTGAAACCTTGTAACTTTTGATCCGTAGCTCTGTTTCGTACGCCGTTCGAAGTGTTAGGAAGCTAGTTGGATGTTCTATATGATAGTATAGGCTTGGTTAGCTTGTTATTAGTTAGTTATGAGGTGTTGTTGATGAAAACACATAATTGTTTATATGCGCGATATGATTGGTAAATAATCATAGTGCTTGGTTGTAATTGATAACGATGCGTTGTGTGAATGTTGTCGTAATGGTACGAGGTATGTGATTAGTTGTCGATAACATGAGATCATGTTCATATGTGTTATGTATTAATGAATGTTTGTTCTTGATGTGAGACGATGTTTGGTTGTTTGTTATTAATATGATGTGTGGCCTTATGGCAAGTAAATGTTGTTATGAGAATGATGTATTATCATTGTTGAATTGTTGTTATTACAACTTGTTGATGATGCATTGATGGAGTTGTGGGCCAATGGCCAATATTAATTTGATGTGATGCAATTATGCGATCATTTATGCCGATGTGGCTAGTATGTTTTGACGGTGAATGTGTGTTGTGTGCTTATTAATGCCTGTGTGGTAATTATGGTGTGATGTAATTGGTGATGTATCCTTTTGGATAGAATATAAACGGTGTAACGTGGGTATGTGACCGTGTTATATTGTTGATGATGTTGTTGTCGTGTAATAGAGTCATATATTTGCACAGCATAACATTTCATTACGTTAATGGCGGAATGCTATTAGCAGGTGGCCTGAATTGGCAATTATTACCAGTGGGGGCTTAATGCTCGGTAAAAAGGTGTATTTGCCCGAGTGGCAAGAGGTCATCAGTGGGGGCTAAATGCTCGATGACGTTTAGTCGTAGCTTGATGCTCGACAAAGGTGTATTTTCCTGAGGGAAAGAAGTCCCAGCATAATGCTCGGCAAAGGTGTATTTGTCATAATGACAAGGGGAGTTTTACTCCGGATTTGGTACCACATGCATATGCATAGTCGAGTCTCATTCATCATTGTCTGTCTGTATAATTTATGTTAGCATTCATGTGTCACATTACTTATATATTGATTGTGGTTGAATGAGTGGATTACTTTGTTGTATGATTCTTGATGATACTTGTTGGCATTACTATAATTGTCATGCTTTCATTATGAATTATATTCTCACCCTTCTGCTGATTTGATGCTTGAGTGGCATCCTGCAGATTAGCCGCTTTGGGAGTCTTTTGGAAGAGGTAGTTCTCCAGTTGGTCTTGTCGGTCGCTCTGATATGTAACACTGGGTAGTCGGGAGTCTGTTGTTATTTATTTGTATATGACTCTTTTGAACATGTATATATGATAACGTGCCATTGTGTATTGTAAACACTTTATTTTGGAAAACTCCTCTTTGAGAGTGAGAGCTATACGTATATATATATGTTCATATCTTCCGTGTGTTATGTATCATGTTATTGGCAGGTGTGTATGCTTTTGGCATCGGTGATGTCCGTTTATTTTCAAGGTGTTTGTTTGGTTACTTAGTGTAACATCCTAATTGTGTTGTATGAAATTTTAAATACTCTGATATTTTCTTGCCTAAATGCTTTGGGTAGAATTGGGGTGTTACATTAGTGGTATCAGAGCAGGTCGGTCTGTCCGGCCAGTGTTGTCTAATGTTGTTTAATTCCTCAGTACGTGATAAGTGTGTGGAGCACTGTCAGTACTTGTTGTGCCTCTAGTCGGATGTATGCAGGAGTGGTTTGCAGCTAAGTGGGGGAGAACATATGCTTCTCGGATATGTTTCAGTTGCAAGATGTTAGTATGCTATTGAGGGCAGCAGTACTAGTGTTGTTGGAATTTGTTGTTTTCTGAAGTGAAGGCGACTTGGACTTAAGACTTTGGTTGTTAATCAAGTTGGAGTGTCTCGGAGTAGATGTTGGTTAATTCTAAGGAATGGAATTTAGAGAGTTGTGATGCTCTAACGCTACTGATGGACTATGAAGTTGTTGTTTGAGTAGCCTTGTGTGAAGTGTCGTTGTTGGATCAGTGATTTAGGAAATTATTGTGGTAGACTTTGTTGTAGGAGTTATTGACGTTGTTGGAAACGTTTTGGAACTCGAGTGAGAATTAGGAGTATGAAGAGATGAGTAGGATCTCAGGTATTTTGTTTTGAGATTTTGTTAGAAGTGTTTTGGTACGTAGCTACCGGACGTCGGTGTTAGCTGGATTAGATGATCTTGGGAGATTTGTGAATTATGGAATCATAGTGCTTCTGTGCTATGAGCAAAAGTTGGAAAAGAATATTATTAATGTTAGTATTGATAGTTTATACTCTATTATGATTATCGGCTACCTATTGACAAATTGAGGACTTGATCACCCTTAATCTCTTGTTGATAGTAGACGGGGTCGTATTGGACGTGATAGGCTTATCTGGCTAGTTTGATAATATTGGAAGTGAATGAGTCGGTGCAAGGTGGTACGACGTTGTTTATGTTGTCGACGATTTTGGATGTTCTTGAAGAAGAGCAATTCTGGGAATTGCGGATAGTTGTGCATTTGTATAAGTGTTTCTTAAAGGTTTAATTGATTCATCGTTGAAAAGAGGAATTCTGTCTTGGAGTTCTGTTTTGACGGATTTAGTTCCTAGAACTATTGTTGTGTCGAGGGTTCCGTATTGGATGCCAACTTCTGAGTTGAAAGAGTAGAGGAGTCAACTTAAGGATTTTCTTGAGAAGAGGTTTGTTCGTTCGAGTGCGTCGCCGTAGGGTGCACGTGTTTTGTTGGTTAAGAAGGAAGGTTCTATCAGGCTTTGTGTCGATTTTAGACAATTGAGAAAAGTGACAATTAAGGAAAAGTATCCACTTTCGAGGATTGATATTTTGATGGATCAAGTTGGTTGGAGCTTGTTTGTTTTGCAAGTTTGATTTGAGGTATGGGTATCATCAGTGTGAAGATGATCATGCTAAGTATTTGAGAATTGTTTTGTCCGTGTTGGGAAGAAGAAGTTGTTTGCTAAGTTTCCTTATGTGAGTTTTTGGTTGAGTGAAGTGAATGTTCAAGGGGTAAGTGGTGGTTTACGCTTTTATGCAAGTTAAGATTTTTGAAAGGATTTATCTGTCACAAGATTTAGAGTTGGCAGTGGTTATTTCTGTTAGGGAAATTTGAAGGCACTAAATATTCGGATCGAGATTTGTGTGTGTAAGTGACTACAAGAGTTTGAAGTATTCATTTGATCAGAACGAGTTGAATATGAGAACCATTGCATACGTCTATGTGGATGATTCGAGTATTGTGATTGTTGAAACAGTTGTGAGATTTGAGTTGGGTGTGTAAAGAGACTTCTTCAAGTGTTGAGCTTTATATGTGGAAGCTTACTTATGGTATTCTTGTTGAGATTAGAAAAGGTCGGAAATCGGATTTGAATGGGTTGATAAGATGACATTTATTAGTCAAAGGTAAAGATGGTGATCTTCGGATTGATAAGAGCAATGTCATGGGATGTCATGATCAAGTTTGTATTCCTAATGTTCGGATTTGAAAAGAGGACTTTGGATGAAGTGCGTCGTAGTGATTTGAGTATTCATCCTGATGCTACTAACAGATATCAAGATTTGAGAAGGTCATTTTTAGTGGCAAGGTAATGAAGAAGGATATGAAGGGATTTGTTTATTTGTGTTTGACTTGTCAGGAGTCGTCTGGTTTCATGTAACTGTTATCCATTCCTGAGTAGAAGTGGAATAGCATTTCTATGGATTTTGTTTCTGGTTTGCCGAGGACGTTGAGTAATTGTGAGGCGATTTGGGTCATTGTGGATATATTGACGAAATCTGCTCATGTTATTTCGATAAGAATGGATTAACCGATGGGAGTACTGGCGAGTGGTATGTTGATAAAGATGTTTGTTGGTTTGTTTGTTTGCATGGTGTTTCGAAATGTATTGTTCAGATTGAGATCCGAGGTTTATTTTTGAAATTTTGAGAGGGTTCACAAAGTACTTTGGGTACGAAGTTGCATTTGAGTTTGGCGTATCATCCTCAAACGGATGGTCAGACTGAGAGGACGATTTAGTCACTTAAGGATCTATGAGGGCTTGTGTTGTGAAACAAGGATGTGTTTGGATTAGCTTTTTGCCTTTGATTGGATAATACAAAGACTTTTGTCTGGTGTGCAAGCTGACACAGCAGATTAAGAGGTTGAGTATGTTAAGAGAGAACAATGAGTTTTTGGTGAATACTAGAAGGAGCTGGAAGATGGTTATGGAATTGGTAAATCTGTTTGTTGTGGGAAATCAGAGTGCGCATCGGGAGCGTGAAATGACGCGGTTCGTATGGGTATGAATTGTTAGAGTTCAAATTATGGACAGTGGATGTGGTAGGAATTATAAGACCACCAGATGTTTTGGTTACATGTTTGACTGCTATGTCTTGGCATGGTTGTTTGGATGTTGTGCGACCGGGTTGTTGTCTGTGTCTTGATTATTTCTTGTGTTTTGGTGTTAGTCGATGAGTGCATTGTATGGGCATTGCATCTCGTTGTCGTTGTTGTGTTTTGGTTGTTTTGCTTTTAGCTAGAGTAATTCGTTGTTTGGCGCTGATTGTGTCGTTGCTTTCGTGGCTTGATAGGTGGTTAGTCGGAGGCAAGGGCGTATCCAAGTTTGTTTGTGTTTGGGATATTTCCGAGGACGGAAATCTTCTAAGTGGGGGAGAGTTGTAACGCCCGGAAAATAAGTATATACTTGATTTGGACGTTTGTGACGTTTATTGGAATTGTACCGTTTTTGGAGTTGTTTCAGTCGGTATTAGTTCGGGATGGCGGACTAATATTTAATTGAAGGTTTTCATATTTTTGGTACCGGAAATATTATTAAGGTAATATTCCGCGTTTTGGGGCGTTTGAACGATATTTGAGCGTAGGGGCATTTTGGTCATTTCGGCGAGGAAGATATTTTCCTTATAAGAAGGAGATATTTGTGAGGAAGGAAAGAGAATGGAAAAAAAAGAAAAGAAAGAAAGAGAAGAGAGGAAGAAGAAGAGGAAAAGAAGGAAAAAGTGGAGATTGGTGGATTCTCGACCGATTCGAGTTCCGATCGTTGCTTTAGCAAGGTAAGGGGGTGAATCTAATTTATCTTGGATGTATGATTCTTATAGTCTTGTTCTTGTTCTTGTTCTTGTTCTTGTTCTTGTTCTTCTTGTTCCAATTTCCACAATTTTCTTGTGTGATCTTTGTTTGATCTAAGTTTGTTGAGAATGATTGTATGATGAATAAATGATATCCTTGTTGTGTTGTGGTGATTGATCATGTTTGTTTTCCTTTTCTATGGCTTGATTGAGTTTGTATAAAAAATTAGGTTTTGGGATAGATTGGTGAATTAACCATGAAAAGTGTGATAATAGGTTGTTTCTATGGTTTGTATGTGTTGTATTAGTGTTATAGTGATGTTTGGGAGTGGTTTTAGTGGGTATAAGGGGCTTGGAACAGTTCTGGTGCGTTCTGGTTTTTTCTGGGTTTACGCAGGTCCGCTGAGCGGAGGTGGGTCCGCTGAGCGGAGGTTCTGTTGCAGAAAATTCTCTGCGAAGGTCCGCTGAGCGGAACTGAAGCGGATGACAGCTTTTTCTGTTTTTCCAAAACATTGAAACTTCGTAACTCTTGAACCGTAACTCCGATTTTGTCGCCGTTCGAAGCATTGGAAAGCTAACACAATGAACTATATTATTATCTAATTAAATGATTCATAGTATGTAGTATCCCATTATTTTTAGGATCAAGTGATGAGTTGTGTAGTATGTTCAATTAACCAAACCTTGAAACCTTGTAACTTTTGATCCGTAGCTCTGCTTCATACGCCGTTCGAAGTGTTAGGAAGCTAGTTGGATGTTCTATATGATAGTATAGGCTTGGTTAGCTTATTATTAGTTAGTTATGAGGTGTTGTTGATGAAAACACATAATTGTTTATATGCGCGATATGATTGGTAAATAATCATAGTGCTTGGTTGTAATTGATAACGATGCGTTGTGTGAATGTTGTCGTAATGGTACGAGGTATGTGATTAGTTGTCGATAACATGAGATCATGTTCATATGTGTTATGTATTAATGAATGTTTGTTCTTGATGTGAGACGATGTTTGGTTGTTTGTTATTAATATGATGTGTGGCCTTATGGCAAGTAAATGTTGTTATGAGAATGATGTATTATCATTGTTGAATTGTTGTTATTACAACTTGTTGATGATGCATTGATGGAGTTGTGGGCCAATGGCCAATATTAATTTGATGTGATGCAATTATGCGATCATTTATGCCGATGTGGCTAGTATGTTTTGACGGTGAATGTGTGTTGTGTGCTTATTAATGCCTGTGTGGTAATTATGGTGTGATGTAATTGGTGATGTATCCTTTTGGATAGAATATAAACGGTGTAACGTGGGTATGTGACCGTGTTATATTGTTGATGATGTTGTTGTCGTGTAATAGAGTCATATATTTGCACAGCATAACATTTCATTACGTTAATGGCGGAATGCTATTAGCAGGTGGCCTGAATTGGCAATTATTACCAGTGGGGGCTTAATGCTCGGTAAAAAGGTGTATTTGCCCGAGTGGCAAGAGGTCATCAGTGGGGGCTAAATGCTCGATGACGTTTAGTCGTAGCTTGATGCTCGACAAAGGTGTATTTTCCTGAGGGAAAGAAGTCCCAGCATAATGCTCGGCAAAGGTGTATTTGTCATAATGACAAGGGGAGTTTTACTCCGGATTTGGTACCACATGCATATGCATAGTCGAGTCTCATTCATCATTGTCTGTCTGTATAATTTATGTTAGCATTCATGTGTCACATTACTTATATATTGATTGTGGTTGAATGAGTGGATTACTTTGTTGTATGATTCTTGATGATACTTGTTGGCATTACTATAATTGTCATGCTTTCATTATGAATTATATTCTCACCCTTCTGCTGATTTGATGCTTGAGTGGCATCCTGCAGATTAGCCGCTTTGGGAGTCTTTTGGAAGAGGTAGTTCTCCAGTTGGTCTTGTCGGTCGCTCTGATATGTAACACTGGGTAGTTGGGAGTCTGTTGTTATTTATTTGTATATGACTCTTTTGAACATGTATATATGATAACGTGCCATTGTGTATTGTAAACACTTTATTTTGGAAAACTCCTCTTTGAGAGTGAGAGCTATACGTATATATATATGTTCATATCTTCCGTGTGTTATGTACCATGTTATTGGCAGGTGTGTATGCTTTTGGCATCGGTGATGTCCGTTTATTTTCAAGGTGTTTGTTTGGTTACTTAGTGTAACATCCTAATTGTGTTGTATGAAATTTTAAATACTCTGATATTTTCTTGCCTAAATGCTTTGGGTAGAATTGGGGTGTTATATCGTTCATCATCAATTCCCAATATATGTTTGGAGGAATTTCTGCCTGTCTTTGGATTCGGACTGATTGCAAGTATATCTCAACTGGAAGCACTGCATCGTGTCCGAATGTCAATTGGAAAGGTGTAGTGTTTGTAGCTTCTTTTGGCGACGTTCGACAGGCCCAAAGTGCTTGGTCTAAAGTTGTATGCCAACTCTTGGGTTTTTTCTCTACCTGTTTATTTATGAGACCAATTATTATTTTATTTGCTGCTTCAACTTGTCCATTTGCCTGAGCGTAGTAAGGTGTAGAGGTAAACAACTTAAACCCCATTTCTTTGGCGAAGTCTTGCATCTTTTGCCCAGTAAACACTGATCCTTGATCTGTGGTTATACTCTTTGGGATTCCGAATCTATATATAATATGTCATTGAATAAACTCAATCACAGCCTCCTGATCCACATTTGCAAGTGGTATCACTTCGACCCATTTTGTGAAGTAGTCTATTCCCACCAAGATATATCTTTGACCTTTAGAAGATTTGGGGTGAATTTCCCCAATTAAATCTAGTGCCCAACCTCTGAAAGGCCATGGCTTTATTATTGAACTTAATTCATCTGCAGGAGCATGCTGAATACCTGCATGTTCTTGACACTCTTGACATCCTTTAGCGAATTCTATGTAATCTTTTAACATAGAGGGCCAATACATTCCGTACCTAAACAAAAGCCATTTAATTTTGTGCCCCGCTTGGTGTGCACCACATGCTCCACTATGTACATTCGAGAGAGCCAAATATGCTTCAGCTTCACCCAGACACTTTAGCAAAACTCCTTCAGGAGTCTTCTTAAACAATTCATTTCCCATCAAGAAATATGATAAGGCTCGATACTTTACCTTTCTATCCGTGTCTGTCGAAGGATCTTTTAAATAATTTACAATTGGACTCCTCCAATGTGTGTCTGCTAAAGAGTCTATATTTAAAACTTCGAACTCTTCTTTGTTAGCAAAACCTAATTGTGAATTCTCCCGATCACTTGGGGAGAGCTTGGTGGCCAATGCTTTGCCTCTTACTTTGATCAGCTCTTCTAGTTTTTCTTTTGATACTCTGTATCCTGAGGCTAACTGTGCCAAATCATTTGCTTCTTGATTATTCAATCTTGAAACATGACTTAAATCCACATACTCGAATTTTTTAAGCAGCTTGTTTGCTATGACAAAATACATGATCAAATTTTCTTTGATACATTTGTATTCTTTCGTCAATTGCTTAATCACTAGTTCAGAGTCTCCTTTAATTTCGACTCTAGTTGCCCCCAATTCTAACAAAGCTTCAAGTCCAGCGATCAGTGCTTCGTATTCAGCTTCGTTGTTGGAGCATAAGGGACCTTCGATCTTGTACTTGAGCTTTGTTGGAACTCCATCAGGAGAAATTATCAGTATTCCAACACCGGTTCCTTCTTTATGAGTCGAACCATCGAAGTATAACTTCCAAGGCTTCAAGTCTACATATTGCTGAGGGTGCTCAACCACTGCATGGTCAATAATGAAATTTGATACGATATGCCCTTTCATTTCTTTAAGTGGTTGAAACATCAAAGAGTACTCCGTAAGGGCTAAAGCCCATTTGCCAATTCGACTATGCAATATTGGCTTTGATAGCATATGTTTAATAACATCACAATGAGACGAAACATAAACATCAACTGGCTTTATATAATATTTGAGTTTAATACAAGAGAAATATAAACAAAGGCAGAGTTTTTCTATTGCGCTATACCTAGTCTCTGCATCATTGAGTACTCTACTTAAATAATAAATAGCTCTTTCAACACCATTGACATCTTCTTGTGCTAGCATGCTGCCTATTGTATTATCTGAAGCTGAGATATACAGGCGCATATGCTTCTTCCCATCTGGGGGAGACAATATTGGTGGATGCATCAAGTATTGCTTGATTTTTTCAAAAGCTTCTTGGTGTTCAGCACGCCATTCGAACTTTTCTTGCTTGAGCCGCAGTAAGGGGGAAAAGGCTTGCGTGCGTCCACTCAAGTTTGAGATAAATCTTCTCAAGAAGTTTATTTTTCCCAGTAACGACTATAAGTCTTTCTTCGTGGATGGAGGCTTTGTTTCCATAATAGCTTTTTTTTATTTTGGTTTATTTCTATTCCCTTCTTATGGACCACGAAGCCCAGGAAATCTCCAGCCTGCACAAAGAAAGCACATTTAAGGGGGTTCATCTTTAAGCCATGTTTTCTCATTCTCTCGAATGATTGGCTCAGATGGTCGAGATGACTATTATCTGAAACAGACTTTATAACAATGTCATCTATGTATACTTGCATGAAAGTTTCTATAAAATCATGAAATATAGAATTCATTGCTCTTTGATAAGTTGCCCCAGCATTTTTTAAGCCAAAAGGCATTACAACCCACTCGTAGGTGCCTATTGCCCCTGGGTAATGAAAAGCTGTTTTGGACACATCTTCTTCTGCAATGAAGATCTGGTTATACCCAGAATATCCATCCAACATACTTAGATACTCGAAGCCTGCGGCTGAATGTACTAGCATTTCTGCCACAGGCATGGGATATTCATCCTTAGGCGTTGCTGCATTTAGATCACGAAAATCTATGCACACTCTTAATGAACCATTCTTTTTAATAACTGGCACAATATTAGCAATCCATTCAACATACCTCGTGGTTCTAATGAATTTGCACCGTAGAAGTCTCTTGACCTCTGCTTTGATCTTCGAATGAATTTCTGGTGCGAACCTCCTAGGAGTCTGTTTGATGGGCTTTTTCCCCTCTTTTATGGGCAGCTTTAATTCGACCAAGTCTCTTCCTAAACCAGGCATCTCGTCGTAATCCCATGCAAAGCAATCTTTGTTTTCTTTCAATAAATTAATGACTCTCGATTTCAATGCTGGCTCTAATTTTGCACTGACATATGTTACCCTCTTCTGATCTCTGTCTCCAAGATTTACTGCTTCGAGTGGATCTTGGGCTAACATTTTGATATTTGCCCTCATTGGGTCTTTCCTGAATCCCAAAGGTTCTTCGTCGTATATTGCATCCAGCCTTTGACTCAACTCTTCATCTGAAATCTTTCCAGCTTGAACTGTATCTTCAAGGAATTAAGGGATCGAACGCATACCAGCATCTGTCGTTTCTTCCTTTCTTGAAATTGTATCAATAATCATGTTTGATAATTCGGCTTCGAGAGCCGTCTTTCTTTTGTTCTCGGCTATGTAAGCCGAAATCTTTTCGAAGAAGGATGATTCAGGCATCATCAACGTCGTCGTCCCAGCCTGTTGGCCGTACTGTTGGAAAATGCTCTATTGGTGCGGTATCTTCCGGACCGTCCATTATTTCTCTATTCCATTGGAACCCATTTGGGTGCAAAGACAAATAGTATAAAGCATTCTTATTTGGGGTGTATATATCTTCTGCAGCATGGCAAGGCCCTATGTTTGCCAAATTCCTATCAAAACTTGTTTTATTGTCTTGATTAACTTCAGCCATGTAGTAACTCTGATCCCCTTCAATGTTCTCTACTATACCATCTTCCCTCCAAATGGTTAATTTTTGATGCATTGTCGAAGGCACCGCAGCAACTACATGGATCCACTCTCTTCCTAGCAAAAGATTGTAGTTTGCCTTCGCGGGTATCACCATGAACATCGTTGGTCTAGTGACCGAACCCACAGTTAAATTCACTTGAATGACACCAAGAGTTTGTCCGATTTTGCCTTCGTAGTTAGACAAGACCATATTATGTGGCCTTATATCAGTGTCGAACATACCAATTCTCTTTAACATGTACTGGGGCATTAGGTTCACTGCTGCCCCTCCATCTACCAGGACTTTGTTAATGCCAACATTTTCAATCTTAGCCCTTATGAAGAGTGGTTTTAGATGGTTTCTCATACCTTCATTTGGCCTCTCGAAGAATGCATTCTGCTCTTCAACTGCCCCGTTGTTTAGCACATAATAACACACAGGCTTGTGTCTTGCCATCTCTTCCATATCAGCTTCTTCACAATCTTCAGCTTTTGTTTCTTGATTAAACTCATGAGGGAGCACTGACACCACATTGAAATTGAGGTTTATGGACGATACTCCATCTGAGTCGAAATCGTTTGTCATTCTATCATCTTCTTTCTAAGGGCTGGAATGCATCTTCTCTTCTTCCTTCTCATTTTCAGAGTCGAACAATTTGCGCTCTACTGGAGGTTTACTTATCCTTGCCCCCTGGGTTTGGACTTGGTTGCTACTAGACTCTCCAATCTCCCTTGGTTTGTATTCTCTTTGGGCCTTCTTCATCCTCTGATGCCTTCTCCATTGAGATCTGGACATAGGATTTTTGCCTTTGTAATTCTCCAACCTATACATCTCTCGATTTGAGGTGTGAAATTGCTTCCTGTATGCCATTGCAGTCCTTCCCCCTTGGTCCCAACTTCGCCATTTGTTGGTTCTCGCACCAGCTTTCATCCATCTATCCCTGGGTATGTCTGCAGGGACTTTGAACGTGACTCTTCGAGCTCTAGGGTGTGGGCTGTCAGGCCTCTTCGATGGGGTCCATAGGTCGAACCCATACAGGTTGGGAAGAAGCCCCTGGGTTTCTCGACCCATGTAGAAATATACCCTTTCGAATGATCGTGCTAGCAATTCGTCATAGACTGCCCCACATCTGGGACACAATGCAATCTCAGTGTTTTCCTTATGACACTTGACCAAGAAACCCACCAAGCTTTCTTCCATCCTTGGATACACCTTCAGCAATGGTTTTCCTCCTCTCCAGGGTTGTTCCAATCTTTCTCGTAAGGCCCTTTCGAAATTAGCCTGAACCCTTTGATTCAGCATGATTGAACATCTTGGGCACATCAGCATTTTTCCACCGTTTTTCTCATGACAATTCCAGAGATAATCTTTCAAGCTTTCCCCTCTTGGTGGGATTTCAATGTTTCCTTTCTCCCTTATCAGCCATTTTTCTAGTTCTTCTATTTCAGACAAAGGACGCCTAACATTGACCATGTTAACAACTGCTAGAGGAGCTTCAGAAATCTGTATCTGCTGAACTTTCACCCTGAGGTCTTCAGTGGCCTCACTAGTTTTTTCTTTCAGATCTTCAGTCATAGTTGCATCGAAAGATTCTTCAACATCAGTATTGAAGACTTTGTTGTCATTTAGGCTTTCAGTAGCCTGCTTTCCAGTTGAAATTGTCTCCGATTCAGCAACATCTATTTCAGACACTTCCACCATGTTGACGTCAAGTGGTTCACATAGGTTAGTGGCAGCAACATTCAAAGGGTCTGTGTCAACCTTCATATGACTCTTGGTTTTGTCAGCGAATTTCAGACGTCCGTCCTTGATAGCATTCTGAATTAGATCCCTGAAAAGAAAACATTGTGAGGTTTTATGGCCTAAAAAACCATGATATTTGCAAAAGCCTCGTTTCTTCCGTTGTTATAACGGAGGAACTTTGGAATTAGGAGGCACTATCATCTGGCCATCTTTTACTAACAAATCAAATATTTCGTCACATTTAGTGACGTCAAATGTATAAGTTTGCTTAGGAAATCTATTGTTTTTATCATTCTCTACTAGATTTTTTCCATTGGCCGGTGTGAGCAATTTGCAAAAATAAGGTGGCGCTTCATTTAACTCCGCTAGGTCTATTTCGACCTCTTCCATGCTGTATGAATCTTCGAAAGATTCACCGTCGACGTTTTCAGCCTCGACGTATGCTATTTTTTCTTTCTTGTAACTTTTATTTGCTCTGGCCTTTTCTGCTTTAAGTCGTTCGATTTGTCGAACCCTGTCTGCCAATTGGGCCATGTCCCTTAGGTATTGAGTATCCAATTTCTTTCGAATTGAATAATCTAAACCGCCTGCAGCCATTTCGACTAATTCATGCTCTGGGACAGTCGTGAAGCATCTTGATTTCAACAAACGGAACCTATTTAAGTAATCATCTATATTCTCCAGGAACTTCCTCTTGATGCTAGCCAATTCTTTCAGACTTATCTTGGTTTGACCCATGTAAAACTGTTCATGGAATAATCTCTCCAAGTGTGCCCATGCATCTATGGAATTTGGGGGTAAGGTGGTGAACCAAACGAAAGCATTCTTTGTTAGCGAACTAGGGAAGTATTTAATTCTCAAATCTTCGTTCCCCGCTAGATCTCCTGCTTCTGTTAGATATCTGGCTATGTGTTCCACCGTTGATTCATTTGTGTCCCCTGAAAATTTAGTGAATTTTGGTACTATGGTACCCCTTGGCAATTCTGTTTGCATAACATATTTTGCTATGGGGGATGTATAATTTGGACGTCGGAGTCCAGTATTGAGGCCATTGTTAGCCATTATTCTCTCTATCATGGCAGTGAGATTGTTCTCCGTTGCCAAATTGTCTCTCCTAACCCTATGCACAACTTCGTCAGGATGTTCGTTCCTTCTCACTACAACTACGTTAGGCTGTTGCTGGGCAACTGCTTGTTGGCCAACGTTAGTCATTTGACTTCGAGTTTCTAAATCTATCACTTGGTTTCGTTCAACTGGTGTTGGCCTAGGTGGCTGTATTGAGGTTCGAACTGGTTCTAGAATGGGTTCCCCTTCCTGATAGGTTGATTGGTTGTTTCTTCGCCTATTTTGTGGAACTCCTAAAAAATCCGCCATTCGATTTATTTGAGATGATATTTTCTGGAAAGTTTCCACATTATCCTGATTAGTCCTGACAATGTTTGTTGCTAATGGATTCAAAATCGACCCCAATTCTTTAGCAAGGGTTCCTAACATATCATGGTTACTTGCATCCATTTCTTGTCGAAATGCTGCTTGTGTTGGAAATAAATGTCACTAGAAAGGGGGGGTTTGAATAGTGACCTCTTAAAATTTTAGCTTAAGTGTGTTAACGTTGATGTAAAGAAATAAAAGACTGGTAATAAAAAACACACAGAGGTTTATACTAGTTCACCAAAAGGGTTAGTCCAGTCCTCACACACAGTGAGATTTTCTTATATCTTACACTTTTATCCTTTAAACGAGGGATAAAAATGTTACACTTTACACAACCTCAAAAGGCTCTTACACACACTTAAGGTATTACTTTAGACCTTTCTTTCACACTTGTTACAACCAAGATTTTGTATCTCTTGAGGATATACAAAAGTATTGAATGGATGATTTGAAGATGATTCACTATTTGGCAGTGATAAGTTTACTTTTCTCTTCTTGTATATATGATAAGCTTTTGGACCTTGATTTAAAATAAGATTAAGCTTGAATGTCAAAGTTGTTTTGTTCTTTGCAAGAGGTGCTAGTTATATAGAACTTTAGAAGAATATGGCCGTTTGTACTTGCAAGACAATAAAATATCATTCTTTGCTGGATGTGTACTTTGAGGAGATCAGAGACTAGTCCTTTGAGTAGATGAATAATCTGTCTTAGCTGGCAGTGTACTTTGAGGAGACCAGAGACTAGTCCTTTGAGTAGATGATCATTATCATTTGAATATATGTACGTTGGTTTATTTTGATATGATGGAATCTGCTGTCATTTGTACTGAATGCTTTTGCCAATGTTTTGATAAGATCAATGTTAAAGCTAAAGCAAAATATGTAAGATCTAACATTACGAGGACCTGCAAGAACACTTGTTAGAGGAGTTAGGATAATAACATGTTGTCCTCAAAACTCAGATTTGTTTCAACAGCTTGACTATTTGTAGTGAAAGGGGGTATTTGGGCAGAGAAACCAGTATTCTGTGCGCTTCGACCTATCGAACTGACATTCGGCGAAAATGCCGTCGGGTTAGTTGTAGTGTATGTAGGCCCTGGTCCTCGTAATCCTGTCATATATGAATATGGCATTCCATATGGATTGGTTGGTCTCCATCCTTCGAAGGTGGATGATGGTCCTGGGGAAATGATTGACTTGCAGCGTTTGTCGAGAAAGGTGGTATCTCGCTCGCGCTGATGAATGGAGGCGCGGTGGTCGAACTTGAAACTGGTACAGTCCCTGTCGTCCCTGTAGTATTTTCGGGTATCGTCTGGGAACTACCTATAGGTTCAGATCCTGTCGAAATCGGTATAGCCTGCGCCTCTTGAGTAGAAGTCGAAACATGTGTAGAATTTGCCGCTACTGTTCCTGACCCTTGTGGGGGATCCTGATCTCCCCCTCCACTGGCCGCATTGACCATTTTCTTGTTGTACCTTCGTTTAGGAATCGGTTGTGCACTGTTGGTTAACTTACCGTTCCTAAGGTTCATACAAGGTCTTGATATTTTCTAGACAAAACAAAACAATCAATTAATAACAATCTGTTTGACACTGTCCCACTGGGCGTGCCAATTTGTTTACGGTGAGTTCTGGTAAACAACCGCTAGTCCTCCAAACTATAAAGTATACTTTGGTTAATCGCAGGATCGACTAGATTGATCCTAGGACATAGTCAAACAATTGTCTTTTGATATGATTTGATTCATGCTTGTTTGTTCTGGCTTCGAGAAAACTTGTTTATGATATGATCATGTGAATGTTTACTTAAAAACAACACTTGTTATACACATAAGTATGTCTTTCGAAAAAGAAATATAAATAAAAGCGTATAAACTGCAAAAATGTAAAGTGCAGGAATGTAACGTGTAAGAATGTAAAATGCAGAAATATAAAGTGCTTTGAAATGAAAGTTAGACGAAATAAAGAAGTGCAGAAATATAAATAACAGGAAGTCAACGAAAGCAGTAATAATGAAAAGATGCTTGAATAAAGAAAAATACAAATGTATTAAACTGGTGTTGGAGTCATACGTACATTTCTCAGCGAACTCGTTCTCTAAACACTTGATACTTGAGTGGTTTGTGAGTGATTTGTACAAAATGAACATACGGAATCCTAACATTAAGACTCTTATTTATACTAAATTCGACCCTAACGGTCCTACACTAATCTGATTCCACGTTGCCCACGGGAATCCCTGGGATGCCATCTGTCTTTGTGCAGTTACACAAACTACTTCGAAATTCAAATCCTCCCGCCTGAATCCTCTTTCGACGCGTGGCAACGTGATCAGAATTGAGAATGCCACAAAAACACGTTAAGCTTCAGTACTTTACGTATTTCGCAAAAAACGTTCAAGTCTTTAAAGATAACCTTCTTCGAATTAGCTCCAAGTCTAACCAACATTCTCGAAACATGGCCATCAGTAGCCATTTTTAAACTCAGAAATGGTCATCAGTAACCATCTTCTTTCGAATTGTAACTCTTCAAAGGATATTCTTTCTAAACGAAATCTTCAGCTAACACATGGGGATCTCTAGAGTTATTGATTTGTAGTTTTGTTTTTCCCGGGCGTTTAGCTCTCTTTTCAATATAAAAAAAACACATATGTTAGTCAATTTTTAAGAAATTTACTTGTGGATTTCAAATTTAGTGATAATTTTTGTGGTTCGCAATAAATCAAATTTCTTGTTGTGCATACTATATTTTATATAGGAATAGATTACACTTTAAACTTTTGTGGTTCTTTATAATAGAGGCTCAATATAAAAGTAAAATAGGGTTTTTAAATTGTTCAAGGATGGTTGAGAGAATTTGAATGTTTGAGTCTAAGAATTCAGTTATTCTAACTAAATTGTCTTAATATATCAAACATGGAATGGAGTAGGAAATTGGGTCAAGAAACAATTCTTAATTGAGAAGATAAGTAAGCCCAATCATAATTTTAATAACAAAATATAATATTAGTTTTTTTATAGAAATATATTAGGTACTTTTTTATAATTAGGAATAAATGAATAACAATGACCAAATAAGTTGTCAACAATAAATTAGTCACTAAATAAGTGAATAATACCATCAATACAACTTTTCCTTTTTATTTGTTGACAAAACATTGAATGTGACATCTATATAAAATTTAATGATAGAAATACTCATCTTATTTATATCCATTAGAAAAACACACATACACTCAAACATATTTACCCACATAGCCTTAGCACTGTACCGAACCATGGTACAATGTTAAACATTCATTTCTACTGCTACATGCAATCCTTATGAATCTGATTCCACAATCACAATCAGAATCAAATCTCCGCCATTCATTTCACTCAAACTCATTTTTTCCTCGCTCATTTTTTCCCTCATCTAATTTTCTCTTGAAATTTTAGGATCTTATTTTCTTTGAATGAAATAATGATTGGCCAGTTTCAAACCTTGCAGCAGACACCTCGAAATTACGCCGCTTCATCGCACCGTCAACTACCTTACATGCTGCCAAATCCGGTCATCTTTTCTCAACCGCTGACTTTCAACGGTCATCCGTCGTGTCCCGTGAATTACACTGGCCGAGTTAAATGGAATCGCAACGAAAAACATCGTGTAAACACTAACAATTCATCGGAGACGAACCGATTCATTGGAAAGGTTCGACGATTTCACTTTCCAAAGAGAAGGTTTACAGGCGGCGGGCGTATCTCTGCTCCGTTCGCTCCGCGCAATACGTCTTCGTTCATAATCCGCGCGAAGAAGTCTGGCGGCATAACTTCTCTGGTATCTCCTTGTGCAATGAGTCCGACCATCTTGACAACGCCGATACTTTCTCCGTCGACAGAGGTGGTAGTCGAGATGGCGAAATGGGGAGTTGACGCATACGGCACGATGAATGGTCTATTTCATGTCCGGTCAGGGAAAGAAAGTTCCGACGAAACGGAAAACAATGGCAGTAAGCAATTTGAAGTGGAGAAGACATTGAACATTGACTTGAGTAGGTTTGAGATGATATATCCAAGTGACTATAGTTTAGAGAACATGGTTAATAAACATGAAATAAAAATTTCCCGTCTTGAACAACAGAATCTAACTCTTAAAAAAAGAGTTTTTCTCATTGAAAATGAATTGAATGAGTTGAGACGACGTATTTTATGCTTGGAGACAGAGTAAATCAGATTGCAGAATTTTTACACTCCCATATCAATATCTATTTATTAAAAAATATTAAGATGAAAAAATAACTAACGTATGTGCCAACAAAGGGAGTGTTGTATCATTTTTATAGTCTTTTGTTTTCTCTAGTTACTAGTTATATAGTCTATGAAGAAAATAAAGAAAAAAAAAGTTAAAATTGATACATATTTCTCTATCTTTATTGAATATTATTTGTTTCTATTTCATGTCTTTTAACTGTTCGATTAATTTAACAAAATATATATATATATATATATATATATATATATATATATATATATATATATATATATATATATAATTAAAGAGGAATCAATTTAGTATGTTATACAGTTATACTTGGGCGTCATGTTCATCCTTAAAATGAGCTAGATATGTTGGTTTTTGTAAAAGTTTCTATATTTAAAAAATTTAAATTGTATATTATGTGAATATAAAAATTATGTTAATTTATATAAAAAACTAAATAACATAACAAATTATTTTTTAAAATGTATAGTATTTTTTTTAAAAAAATTATACTAACATGTATATACTGAACTCAATAAAATTCAACTTTTAAAATAAATTGTTAACTTTATTAAAATCTCAAAAATATATAAAATATTGATTTAATTCTTCAAAATTTTCTCATCCAATATTTTTCAAGAGAACATATTTTCATTAATCTAATGTATGAAAACCATTTTGCTTAACTCTGTCAAATTTTCTTAAATAAAGTTTTGAATTATGTATGAGTGAGTTTAACTTCATCTTCAAAACCATTATTATAGTTATAATAATTAATCATATTTATAAAATTATTATTCTTCAATATTTTTGTCTTCTTTCTCTCTTAATCAAAATTTTATTTACTCTTCTTTCTATTTCGTTTGATTGAAATTTTTGTGACTTTTTCTTCCATAGTTGTTGGATCATTATGAGGAAAAGACATTCACATTGGGTCAAACATTCATCTAAATATCAAAGACTCACCCAAATAAATAAGAAAAATACCACTTATTCCCCAAAATATTTGTGTTGTGAAAAACGATGTCAAGAACAAAGTATAATGCAAGGGAAGAATAAAGAACCAGGAAGAAGAAGAACACATGAATTGATTATAACAGCTATTCTTTTACTTTCTCTTAAAACAAGATTACAAGTTTACAAGAATAACAAATAACCTCTCTCACCCTAAATTAGGATTTGCAGCTTAGCAATGATGAGAGACTAGTATGCTATTTATAATAAAACCTAACATACGAACTAATGGGCTTTTTCCACAAGACCCATTACACAAGCCAACTTAATAAACAAGCTAACTTAACAAATTAGGGTTTAAACACTAAAACCTTATTTAACATGCTAACGACCCTAGCATCTTCGACACAAGCATGTGGACAACCTTTGACTTCATGCTTAATCCTGTTAAACCAAGAAGTTATCCTTCGACCATATTAGAGTTCGATCCAATATCTCACAAATCTCCACCTTGGATCTAACTCTACAACATCAAGGGAACAAACTAGCTTTCTTCATGCAGCTTTATCAACTGCATACAGTGAAAAAACTTGCAACTCGGCAATGTCTTGGTGATCATATCAGCTGTATTATTTTCAGTCGAAACCTTCAGCACTTGGACTTCTCCACGCTCGATTACTCCTCTGACAAAATGCAGCCTCACATCAATGTGCTTAGTTCGCTCGTGATAGGCTGAATTTTTCGACAGGTGTATTGCACTTTGACTATCACATTTAACAGTGATACCTCGACCTTGAAGTTTTAAGCTCCTTTGCAAAACCTTCAAGCCACAATTCTTCTTTCACAACTTCAGTTAGGGATATATACTCCACTTCAGTGGTTGATAGAGCAACAACCTTCTGAAGTGTTGCTTTCCAACTAATTGTAGTGCCAAACATGGTGAAAATATATCCAGAAATAGATTTTATGGAATCCATACAACCTGCATAATCAGAGTCAACATATCCTTCTATTACTGCTTTACTATCTTCACCTAAGGCTCCACCATAAATTGGGACTCTATTCAGAGACCCATTTATGTACCTTAAAATCCACTTCAATGCTTGCCAGTGAGCCTTTCCAGGATCCGCTATTTACCTGTTTACAAGACTTACTGCATATGCTATGTCGGGTCTAGTACAGATCATAGCATACATCAAAGAATCAACTATATTAGCATATGGGATTCTATTCATATAGGCTCTTTCGACATCAGTACTGGGACACTGATGAATACTCAGCTTGAATTGAGGGTTTGTTAACGTCACACCTGGCTTCGAATTCGACATACCAAACTTTTCGAGAATCTTTCGTAGATATGCCTCTTGAGATAAGCATAACTTCGACTTCTTTCTATCTCTTCGAATGTCAATTCCAAGAATCCTGGAAGCAGCTCCCAGATCCTTCATATTGAACTCCTTATTGAGTTCAGCCTTCACCCTCGTCACATCTTCAACATTGTTGCTTGCTATGAGAATATCATCCACATAAAGCAACAAATTAACAAATGAGTTACCAGGTCGAAATCTGAAGTAAACGCAGTGGTCGAACTGACTTCTAATGAAACTTATGCATGCCATGAACTTGTCGAATATCCTATTCCACTGTCGAGGAGATTGTTTCAGCCCATACAAAGATCTCTTTAACTTGCACAAATAA
Source organism: Vicia villosa (assembly GCF_029867415.1). Classification (NCBI taxonomy): domain Eukaryota; kingdom Viridiplantae; phylum Streptophyta; class Magnoliopsida; order Fabales; family Fabaceae; genus Vicia; species Vicia villosa. The sequence continues at coordinate 35,901 of NW_026705787.1, read as the reverse complement.
TCTTCCCCCCCTTTTCGACATATCCTTCAGGTTGCCTCGTCAGGATCGTTTCATCTAGATCACCATACAAGAGCGCAGTCTTCACATCCATTTGTTCTAGTTCAAGATCGAATTGTGCTACCATGGCAAGCAACATTCGAATGGACCTATGCTTCACAACAGGAGAAAATACATCATTGAAGTCGACACCTTCTTTTTGAGTGAAACCCCTTACAACTAACCTTGCCTTGTATCTTTTCGACGTCACTCCTTCAATTCCTTCCTTAACTTTGAAAATCCATTTACAGCTGACTAACCTTGCCCCGGCAGGTTTCTTGATCAGTTCCCAAGTATGATTATCATGAAAAGATTTCATCTCATCATCAATGGCCTTCAGCCATTCAGTCTTATTTCGACTCCTCATAACTTCCTTGTAGTCTCTAGGTTCTTCGTCCAGAAACTCACTTGCAGAGATTAAGGCATAAGCTATAAGATCTGCATATCCAAGTCTCTGAGGTGGCTTGATGGCTCTTCTCGACCTATCTCTTGACAATAGGTAGTCATGGACAGTTTCCTCAATTTCCTCAGCATCTTCTGCTTCTTTTTCGACTTCATCAGGGATATGAAATTCAACATCAACATACTCCACCTCAACAGGAATCTCTAACTGTTCCAGCTCCCCGTCAAATGTTTCTGTACTTCGACCAACATCATCAGTTTTCTTAAAAGCCCTTTCAGCTTCATTGAAAACTACATCTCGACTGGTGATACACCTCCTGTGACCTGGCTCTAGGCACCATAGCCTATAAGCTTTGACTCCTTCAGGGTATCCCATGAACATGCATTTTAGAGCTCTAGGTTCGACCTTGTCTTTCCTAATGTGAGCATAGGCTACGCAGCTAAATAATCCCAGTTTGTCGAGATCTGGTGGATGTCCCAACCAAACTTCTTCAGGTGTCTTCATATCTAACACTGTCGAAGGACATCTGTTTATCATACATGTTGCTGTCAAAACAGCCTCAGCCCAGAACACCTTCTTTAACCCAGCACTAGTCAACATGCATTTGACTCTCTCCAAAATAGTTCGATTAAACCTTTCAGCCAAACCATTTTACTGTGGAGTACCTGCAGTAGTTATGTGCCTTGCAATACCAGAGTCAGCACAAAAGCTGTCGAAGGCTTCATTGCAATATTCAAGGCCATTGTCTTTTCTCAACCTCTTGACCTTCCTGCCAGTCTAATTTTCAACCAGAGTCTTCCAACTTTTGAAATTCTCAAAAGTTTCATCCTTAGTCTTCTGGATGAATACCCATAATTTTCTAGAATAATCATCTACTATGGATAGGAAATACCTTGCCCTAGAAAATGATGCACACCTTGCAGGTCCCCAAAGATCAGCATGATTGTAGTAAAGGGATCCATGTGTTCTTTGTTTGCCTTTGTTGAACTTCACCCTGCAAGATTTTCCAAGTACACAGGGTTCACAAAACTTCAACTTTTCGACTTTGTCTCCACCAAGCAGATTTTGATTCCCTAATTCGACCAAACCCCTTTCACTGACATGGCCCAATCTCATGTGCCATATTTCTGTCTTCGACAATGGTTTCGTGGATGCAACATTTGTCGAACCACTTACAACTTCAGCCTCAAGGGTATACAAGCCTTGTTTCTTCACGCCTGTCACGACTTCCTTCGACCCCTTCATGACTTTTAGGATACTTTTCTCTCCTTGGAAAACATATCCTTTCTGGTCAAATTCACCAAGAGAAAGCAGATTTCTCTTCAAATCAGGAACATACCTGACTTCAGTCAACAACCTTATTGACTCATCATGGAGCTTGAATCTCACAGACCCAACACCTACAGTCTTGCAAGCTTTGTTATTTCCCACCAGTACTGATCCACCATCTTGATCACATAATTCCTCGAACAAGTCTTTGTTTGGAGTCATGTGCCAAGTGCAACCTGAATCCATAATCCACTCCTTCCTAGAGTCACTGCTTGAAACCACAAGAACATCGGATAATTCAAAATCATCTTGAACAATGGCAGCGTTGCCATTATCCTTACCTCCATGATCTTTCAGTCGTTCAGGGCACACCTTTCTTGTGTGAACCTCTTTCCTACAATGATAGCATCGAATGCCAGATGCTTCTCCACTGTAAGACTTCGACTGGCTTTTGCCCTTCTTATTGTCAAACTTACCATCCTTTATTAAGAGTTTTCCTTTAACGGCCAAAACTTCACCAACAGTTAAAGGTTTATGCTCCTTTCGTTCGTTCAGGTTCTTTGAATATAGGGCTGATTGAACTTCTTCAAAGGTCAGGGACTCCCTTCCATACAAGAGAGTTTCTTTGAAGTGAGCATGTGATCGAGGCAAAGCGCACAATACTAACAACGCTTGATCTTCATCATCGATATTCACATAAATATTTTCAAGATCAAGAATCAGCTTGTTGAACATATCCAACTGCTCAGCCAAAACTTTGTCTTCAATCATCTTGAATGAATACAAAGCCTGCTTTAGGTAGAGTCGATTTACCAGCATTTTGGTCATATACAAACTTTCAAGTTTCGCCCATAACCCTGATGTCGTCGTCTCCTTTGATACCTGTCGTAGAACCTTATCACCAAGGCTCAATAGAATTGCGTTATGTGCTTTCTCGATCAAAGTTGTCTTCTCCGCTGCCGTTAATGCAACATTCATGGCTGCCACTCCCTTCAACGCTTCCAAACAACCTTGCTGAACCAGTAGGGCTTTCATCTTCAAGCGCCACATATCGAAATCATTCACTCCGGTGAAATTTTCAATCTCATACTTTGTTGAAGGCATCTTCTCCATGCTCACTGAACCAATTTGTTGTGAAAAACGATGTCAAGAACAAAGTATAATGCAAGGGAAGAATAAAGAACAAGGAAGAAGAAGAACACGAGAATTGGTTATAACTGCTATTCTTTTACTTTCTCTTAAAACAAGATTACAAGTTTACAAGAATAACAAATAACCTCTCTCACCCTAAATTAGGATTTGCAACTAAACAATGATGAGAGACTAGTATGCTATTTATAATAAAACCTAACATACTAACTAATGGGCTTTTTCCACAAGACCCATTTCACAAGCCAACTTAATACACAAGTTAACTTAACAAATTAGGGTTTAAATACTAAAACCTAATTTAACATGCTAACGACCCTAGCATCTTCCACACAAGCATGTGAACAACCTTCAACTTCATACTTAATCCTGTCGAACAAAGAAGCTACCCTTTGACCATACTATAGTTCGATCCAATATCTCACAATTTAAGTGATAGGTGTATGGGTTATTTCACTTATGAAGTGCTCTACCTTCATTTTTTAAAGTAATATGGGACTAACAACTCACAGTTGTACATAACATTCTCTCCCTCAAGTGTGATTCTATCCATTATGTTCCCTCTCAAACCGAAGTTCTTTCATCCACATACTTGTATTGCTGTTAAGAGACACCTTAATCTCGATGTGAAGAACACATTCAATACAATGAGTTGTCCCTTACTCAAACTGGACTATGATACCACTGTTAGGTTATCATAGGGGGGCATTCAAATTGGGTCAAACATTCACATAAAGATTAAAAATTCACCCAAACAAATAAGAGAGACATCACATATTCATCCAAAACTTTAAGATGGTAAGTGTATGGGTCCTCTCACTTATAAAGTGCTCAGCTTTCTTTTCAAGTAATTGAGACAAACAACCCTACTTATTGGTGCTATTATTGGATTCGACGTGTATCAATCTAAATATTATTATTATTTACATAATAATACTCATAATGCTGAAAACAATTGATTGCAAGTCTTTTATTACTCTAGTAAAAATTATAATTACAACTTAAAATAAATTTTCCATTTTTTAAACTTAATTAAATTAATGACATTTTTTATATTTGTTTTAACTATGTCCTATTATTGACTGCATTAAAAGGAGAAAGGGAGAGAAATAGACAGAGATAATTTATTTGTTTTAACTATTTTTAATAATAAAACAAAATTTAAAAATTGTTATTTATATTATAATAATTTAATTTTTATAATTGTATAAATATTTTTTTGTAATAAAATTGATCAAATAGAAAAAATATTTACAACTAAGTCCCTCAATAATCAAGTTTTTTCTATTATCTATCCAAATAATCATATTTGGTTCTAGTTCTAAATGGTTGTGTCATATGAGATGGCACATACATTAAAATTTTAAATGTAGGCGCCATATGTAACACCCCATATTTTCTAATTTTAATTTAATCGGAAATTAAATTATTATTTGGAATTATTCTGTATTTTGGTGGAATTATTTAGAAAGAATTATGAGATGAGCTATTGGGCCAAGTGTGGTGTTAGTAAAGAGGGGGTGCTATGTTAGTAAAGCCCTTTACTAATTAAAATCTATTTTTCATAAAAATAAGGAATTGAGGAAAAAAGGAAAATAGATGTGGAAGAGGAGCAGAAGAGTAGAAGTGCTGATACGTGAAAGAGGAAGAGGGCTAATCAAGATCTTTGGCTAAGGTAAGGGGGGACTCTTCCGGTTAACATCTTTTATCGTATTATAGATGATGGGACTGATTTAGATGCATTGTTTGTGTCAATTGGTTATATGTTAGGTTGGGGTTTTGGGATGATTTTGATGAGTATTGTTTGACGTGATGAATTGTATGATTATATGGCTGTTATGGTGATTGAATGATCCTCTTTTTGTGTTATATTTGTGTTATAACATGTATGTGGCTGATATGGTGGTATTTGAGGTTCATGATATAACTTGATTTGGGTTTTGGGAATTTTGGGATGAATCCCGTAATGCTGTCAATCGATGTGAGATCTCTGGTTTTTGCCAGTTCGCGCCGCGAAGGCGGAGTAATTTTCTCGTTCCGCGCCGCGAACCTGTGTTTGCGCCGCGAAGGCGTGTTTTCTATTCGTTACGCGCCGCGGATTGTGGGTGGCGCCGCGTGCTGTAGCGATAATTGTTTTCTTTGAAAAATGTAAAGATGTGTAACTTTCAAACCGTAAGTCCGTTTTAGACGCCGTTTTGGACGTTGTTCCTTAAATTGAATGCCCTACCTTATGAAATAAATAAAATAACAATAACTTGATTTTATTTTGAAAAGTATCATTTTATTCAAATGTGGTTTATTCTGGTTTTGCATAGTTGATGAGGTGCAATGATTGTTGTGTGCATAATTGAATATGTGCAATGATGTATGCTGTGATAATGTGGTTGCTTCTGTTAATTGTGCAAATGGGTGTTGTTCATGGTAAATATGGTTATCATGTGTTTTGATGAATGATGATGTAAATGCTCTGTTGTTGTTGGGTTGATTTGTTGTACTTGGTACACGATTGCGAGAGGCGCTATTATTGTTGTACTATGTGGTGGTTTATGCATACAGGCACATTAATGAATGATTTACCTGTCATGATGTTGTGGTTGTAATTGGTGTTTATTATACATATATTGTTGGTGTAAAATATGTATTTTATTATGGTTGAGAAATAGCATAACTGTGTGTGGCTATTTATTTTGTGGTGGTTGATGATTATGACATTTGGTTGTTTAATGTTGATGATGAGCATGTTATGGTTGATACATGCATTTCATAATCATTATGTGGCTGATCCTTGACGATGGTGGATCAGTGGTAGCTAATTCCCATTGTGTGGAATTAGTGAGTGGGTGTTGCCGTATCCTTGACGATGGTGGATCGGTGAGATGGGTTATCCCAGATTTTGGTACCACATGCATATAGTTGCATTTGCATTAGGCTACTTGTGTTATTATAACATGAATGGAAGATTGTCCAATGTTATAATATGTGATGATTGTATAATGATTATGATTTGTTTGGATGAATTGTGGTGTTGTCTCTTGGTAATGTATTCTATTTGTTGTTGTGTGTTGATGAGTACTTCCTGACAATCTGAATGTAATGAAATTGGACGAATAATGTGACTATGACGTGTTATTGTTTATGATTCGATAACATTTGTTAATTGTGAATGAGACTCACCCTTACTTTGATGATTTCAGATTGGCGAGTAGCGGCTTTTGGCTCGGTGAGGATTAGCTCATGAGCCAGTTTGTTTAGTATAGCGTCGGTGTCATGCTCTGATATTGTAACACTGGGGGAACGCTAGCTTAGATTTGATGATGATACTCTATGTTGTTGTTATTGGAGTAATTTTGTGAGATATTGCATAGATGATGTTATGCTTATCTGTTGATTAAAGTTCCGCTGTATAGAAACATGATTTTGTTAAATGGATGGTTTGCCCCTAAGTGAAGCATGACAATTGATTTATGATAATTTGTTTTAAATTGAATTGTGGCACCCTTGTTTTCATGTTTTACTCTGAATTATTTTATTAATTTCCGCGGGGTTTAGAAGGGTGTTACAATAGTGGTATCAGAGCAGGTCGGTCCGTCCGGCCAATTGTTGAGTCAGTTGAGTTGCGCGACAGTTGTATATTGTCGGCATTTTATTCCTTGGTACGCGACATGTGAGTGAATCACTGTCGGTACTTGGTTGTTTGTTGCAGGTGTTAGATTGAAACAAGTGGGGGAGAAGCTTCGCTTCTCGGTTATGTTTCAGTTGCAAGAAGATTGATTCAGTAGGCTGTTGTTGGCAACAGTGCGAGCGTTGTCGGAGTTTGTTGTTTCCCGAGTTGAAGGTGACTTGGAATTAAGACTTCACTGGGAATTGAGTTGGAACATCTTGAAGGAAGATGATTAGAGGTAATTGACAGTTATTGTAAGAGACGGAAGAATTAGAAAGTTGCGATGTGTCAGCTCTGCTGGTGTGCTGCGAAGTTGTCAGTTGAGTAGCCTTACGACTCAGAAGAAGTTCAGTTGCAAGTTTGCGAAGAGGATTGATGTCGTAATGTTCCAGAAATTGCGCTTCGGCGATAGGATGTGTTGCTCAAGTCATAAGAATGTTTGGAAGTGAAGAGATACGATAAGGGGCTGTTTGGAATGTGATAGAGTTGAAGAGAATGAGTTTTGGAGAGAGATTTTCGTAAGCAAAACGCAGGAAAATTGCTGAATAGCTGCGGAACTTCGAAAATTCATAATTGGAGTTCTGGACACCCGAATTGAGTTCCGTTTGAAGCGTCGGAAAGCTAACGAGATGAACTTTGTTATAAAAATGGTTGCAGCAGCTGTAACATAATTAATTGTGACAGGATTACGTTGGAAAGAGGTGAAGTTACGGTTACTCTTGTTCTTATAACTAGACTTGTTTATTGGTACTGCACGGGATGTCAGTGTCAGTGTTGAATGGATCGAAGGAATACTTGGAAGGTTTTTGAGAAGTAATTTTAAGAATTGAATTTACCAATTGAGAAGTTTTGGATACATCGTATAGAGTGTCGCTGCATGATGTCAGTGTTGCATTTTCGGGCAATGATTGGAAAATTCATATCTTGAGTTTCGAGCGTCGGATTAATGTGCCGTTTGAACCTACAAAGAGGAGAGATTATGTTCTACCTTATGGGAGAGTTATAAATACGGTAGAGTGACCCTATGAGGAGAGGTTCTGAAGTCGGGTATGGAAGCGTGAAATTTGTTGAATAAGAATGCCTACTACCGCGATTGTTTGAAACGACAAGGAGTAGAACATGTTGTTGATGAATAAGTCGATGAGATGTTCGGTCACAAAGATGATTTGAATACCGATGGATTTTAGTGAATGAGTAAATTAGTAGTAAAGATGGAATAAACTTTAGAACCCTTGGAATCGTATTGGTGATGGCACAGTAACGATAAGTATAAAAGGAAGAATTGTAGGGAATTTCTAACATCTGTTAATGTGAGGAAGACTTTGTTGAGATTCCGAGTGGGATGATATTTGGACGTGAAGGATGTCATGGAATTTGGATTAAAACCACGAGTATGAATGTTGTGCTATTGTGTTGCGTAGGGAGTCTTTAAAATGTCGGTGCTAATGATGAAGGAGTTGGGTCTAATTGGACAATTTAGAGACTTGAGTTGGTATGTGAAGGCGATCCTAATAGTGTTAGATTGAGTATGCTAGAAGATGACTAGTGGTATTCTTAACGAGATTAGAGAAGGTCAGAAAGATGATATTGAGTTGATCGATAGGTTGACTTTGAATTACCAAGGTAAAGGCGGTGAATTCAGAATCGACGGGAATAATATAATGAGGTTGAGTGATTGGATTTGTGTTTCTGATGTTTTGAGCTTCGGAAGAATATTCTAGAAGAAGGACACCGTAGTGGATTATTGAACTATGACGATGTTAATGAGTTTGGTACAAACTCGGAAATGGACACTATCATGTAGTAACAACGGTTTATGCTTAAATATGATTTTTAACTATCTATTGACAAATTGAGGACTTGATCACCCTTAATCTCTTGTTGGTAGTGGACGAAAATCATATAGATGGGATGAACTTGCTTTGTTACCTTAATGGTTTAAGATGTGATGAATACTAAGCCGTGAGAATAATCACTCACTATGTTGTGTGAACTTATGAAGAAGTGAATATGAAAGAGTGCAACATGGTGGATGATGACTTAAGACGGGTAATCAGAGTCGCACAGCGAAAGTGTAATGTGGAGTAGTGTCATGAGTACTACTTATGGGAAGTAAGGAATTAATATATCTGAAGCCTACATAGAGAATATGTATTGATCTATATGTTGGATTTAGAATCCAGTGGATGTAAGGATGTCGTGTCGGAGAATTATAAACCTTTCGAATAATTGTTGAGACGACGAATGTGTTATTATGGTTGTACGTGGTTAGCAAGTATGTATTTGGCAAAGTTAAGATGACGAGTTGATACTATATGATGCTATAATAATTTTGTTTCGTTGTTAAGGTGGTATTGTAGATTCCAGATATAATGAGGAATTATACTTTATGAAGGACGAAGTTGATTTGATTCTTAGTAGAGAGCGTGATTCAGTTTGAGCTATTTTGTAAACGACAGTATATTGATGCTAATGAGTGTGAATATAATTACTTGTGTGTATACTCGTTCTGATGGTTGGAATGTTTTAATAGATGTAGTAACTCAGAAATCTATTTGGTATGGATGATTGTGATGAGTAGTCAGAGTAGTGCGGAAAAAGCGGAATGTAACGTGTTGGATAGTCAAATGCGACGCAAGAACTGGGATTTGAATGTATGAAACATGTTTCCTGTTGGTTATGTCGGATGGATTTTTGAGGATTGACTGATGGTAATGTTGATTAGGAGCTGGAGAGTCAAGTGAAGGACTCTTATACGAGCTGGTTACTTGAGGTATGTTTTCGAGGACGAAAACTCTTTTAGTGGGGGAGAGTTGTAACACCCCATATTTTCTAATTTTAATTTAATCGGAAATTAAATTATTATTTGGAATTATTCTGTATTTTGGTGGAATTATTTAGAAAGAATTATGAGATGAGCTATTGGGCCAAGTGTGGTGTTAGTAAAGAGGGGGTGCTATGTTAGTAAAGCCCTTTACTAATTAAAATCTATTTTTCATAAAAATAAGGAATTGAGGAAAAAAGGAAAATAGATGTGGAAGAGGAGCAGAAGAGTAGAAGTGCTGATACGTGAAAGAGGAAGAGGGCTAATCAAGATCTTTGGCTAAGGTAAGGGGGGACTCTTCCGGTTAACATCTTTTATCGTATTATAGATGATGGGACTGATTTAGATGCATTGTTTGTGTCAATTGGTTATATGTTAGGTTGGGGTTTTGGGATGATTTTGATGAGTATTGTTTGACGTGATGAATTGTATGATTATATGGCTGTTATGGTGATTGAATGATCCTCTTTTTGTGTTATATTTGTGTTATAACATGTATGTGGCTGATATGGTGGTATTTGAGGTTCATGATATAACTTGATTTGGGTTTTGGGAATTTTGGGATGAATCCCGTAATGCTGTCAATCGATGTGAGGTCTCTGGTTTTTGCCAGTTCGCGCCGCGAAGGTGGGTGCGCGCCGCGAAGGCGGAGTAATTTTCTCGTTCCGCGCCGCGAACCTGTGTTTGCGCCGCGAAGGCGTGTTTTCTATTCGTTACGCGCCGCGGATTGTGGGTGGCGCCGCGTGCTGTAGCGATAATTGTTTTCTTTGAAAAATGTAAAGATGTGTAACTTTCAAACCGTAAGTCCGTTTTAGACGCCGTTTTGGACGTTGTTCCTTAAATTGAATGCCCTACCTTATGAAATAAATAAAATAACAATAACTTGATTTTATTTTGAAAAGTATCATTTTATTCAAATGTGGTTTATTCTGGTTTTGCATAGTTGATGAGGTGCAATGATTGTTGTGTGCATAATTGAATATGTGCAATGATGTATGCTGTGATAATGTGGTTGCTTCTGTTAATTGTGCAAATGGGTGTTGTTCATGGTAAATATGGTTATCATGTGTTTTGATGAATGATGATGTAAATGCTCTGTTGTTGTTGGGTTGATTTGTTGTACTTGGTACACGATTGCGAGAGGCGCTATTATTGTTGTACTATGTGGTGGTTTATGCATACAGGCACATTAATGAATGATTTACCTGTCATGATGTTGTGGTTGTAATTGGTGTTTATTATACATATATTGTTGGTGTAAAATATGTATTTTATTATGGTTGAGAAATAGCATAACTGTGTGTGGCTATTTATTTTGTGGTGGTTGATGATTATGACATTTGGTTGTTTAATGTTGATGATGAGCATGTTATGGTTGATACATGCATTTCATAATCATTATGTGGCTGATCCTTGACGATGGTGGATCAGTGGTAGCTAATTCCCATTGTGTGGAATTAGTGAGTGGGTGTTGCCGTATCCTTGACGATGGTGGATCGGTGAGATGGGTTATCCCAGATTTTGGTACCACATGCATATAGTTGCATTTGCATTAGGCTACTTGTGTTATTATAACATGAATGGAAGATTGTCCAATGTTATAATATGTGATGATTGTATAATGATTATGATTTGTTTGGATGAATTGTGGTGTTGTCTCTTGGTAATGTATTCTATTTGTTGTTGTGTGTTGATGAGTACTTCCTGACAATCTGAATGTAATGAAATTGGACGAATAATGTGACTATGACGTGTTATTGTTTATGATTCGATAACATTTGTTAATTGTGAATGAGACTCACCCTTACTTTGATGATTTCAGATTGGCGAGTAGCGGCTTTTGGCTCGGTGAGGATTAGCTCATGAGCCAGTTTGTTTAGTATAGCGTCGGTGTCATGCTCTGATATTGTAACACTGGGGGAACGCTAGCTTAGATTTGATGATGATACTCTATGTTGTTGTTATTGGAGTAATTTTGTGAGATATTGCATAGATGATGTTATGCTTATCTGTTGATTAAAGTTCCGCTGTATAGAAACATGATTTTGTTAAATGGATGGTTTGCCCCTAAGTGAAGCATGACAATTGATTTATGATAATTTGTTTTAAATTGAATTGTGGCACCCTTGTTTTCATGTTTTACTCTGAATTATTTTATTAATTTCCGCGGGGTTTAGAAGGGTGTTACACCATATGAGAAGATGCATGAGTTTAGAGGAGTTATCTCGTATGACGCCTAAGGGTTATATTTGTTTTGTTATTTTTTTAATTTATTTAAATGATAGTAATAAATTAATTAAGGAAAATAAAAAAATATATGATTATTAATTTAATATAACCATTAAATTTGGGGAATAAAAATTACATGTAATTTAATTGTCCAGTGCTTGCAAACGGCCATCAGTTATACACCCTCGTGGTATCCTAATTTGTTGTCCTCTACCCAAATGAGGTTGATGATGTGTTTGAGTCGAGGGTCCTCGTTGTCCCCTACCCCTATGAGGTTCGTGTTGTGTTTGGGTCGAGGCCCCTCGTTGTCCCTTACCCCTATGAGGTTCCAGTTTTGTTTGGATCGACGGCCCTGGAAGGTCAATGCGATCAGGGTCCATGCATCATAGTCATTACATCCTTGTCATTTTTTACTTCATCCCACCAACATCGTGGTTCTCCATTCGCAATTGAGGTGTTTGTTAGAAGTCTCTGAATTCTTCTAATCTCCTCACCATCTTGGATCTCCCCGTCTAACAATCGGATCATGGACCTCTTAAGATGGTCCATAGAATGCATGATCTAAAATTTTATTTTAATTAATCGAAGGTTTGATTGTTGATAAAAAAACATATTCATCCCTTTTGAAAATCATGATACATGACATGAAGAGAAAATTATTAAAAAATGAGTTACATTCTAATTAAATTCTATTTTGTATAGAATAGGGAAGGGAGCAGGGAATTGGGTCAAGAATCAATTCCTAATAGATATGTCCAAATCTATTCTTATTTCTATTTCTTATATATATTATTAATTTCTTTTATAGAAATGAATTAGTTACTGTTTTTCTATGTTTTTCCAAATCTATTCTTATTTCTATTCCTAATAATATTAATTTTAATGTTTAAAATTATAAGTTATTTTAATGAATTATTTATAATTAGGAATAAATTTAACACCATAGACCAAATAGGTTGTCAACAATAAACAATCACTAAATAATACTATAAATACAATTTTTCCTTTTTTGTTTCACAAAACATTGAACCTGAAATATAAATAAAATTCACAAAATCTAAAATAAACATTAAATATTTAAATAAAAAGTTGCCTATTTAGTGATAGAAATATCAGAATTTAACTTGCCACCCACAAAACTATACCCGACACCCCCAAAAGCTATGCTTTTACTATTAAACTTTTGCTTAAAGTCATTAATTTTCAAAAAATATAAATTTTATCGGAAATTTGGGGACTGTACCGAAAATTTTGAAAAAATACAGGATTTTTAAAACAATTTGTGACTTTTTACAGGAAATTTCAAAAAAATTACTGGATTTTTTCGAAATTTCCGGTATTTTTTTTTGCAAAAAAAAAACTGTGATACCATAAATTTGAAATTTCCGGTATACCGAAAAATTTCAAATTAACTAAAATTTCTGGTATGATGTACCGAAAATTTCCTTATAATTGAAATTTCTGATATTTTTTGAAAAAAAAAGTTGTGATACCATAAATTTGAAATTTCTGGTATGTACCGAATATTTCAAATTAACTAAAATTTCCGGTATGATGTACCAGAAATTTCCTTATAACTGAAATTTCTGGTATTTTCCGCAAAAAAAAAAAACTGTGATATCATAAATTTGAAATTTCTGGTATGTATCGGAAATTTCAAATTTTTAATATACTGGAAATTCTTTGTATCTCAACATTTTTCAACAAAGGTAAAATTGAATTAGAAAAATATGGAGGTGTCAGGTAAAAAAAAGGGATGGCAAGTTAATTCCTCCAGAAATATCTATCTTACACACTTCTATTTATTTATACCCATTGGAATAACAGTCTCACACACTCAACACACATTCAATACAATGCTAAACATCTATTCCTACTTTACACTTATGAATCCCCAATTCCCCAATCACAAAATTATCATTACAATTTAATCACCAATTTCACAATCACCATTTTCGCTCGATCGCAGCCTATTTTTTTATGCTATTAGCTTTTAAGCAATTTTTCATTTTTTTGTCATTTAACTTCTCTCAAAAAATTTTAAGCTAAATTATTTTTATTTTGAATGAAGTAATGATAGGGCAGTTTCAGATCATGCAACAGGTCTTGGGAATTACGCGGCTTAGTCACACCGCCAATCACCTTACCTGCTGGAATATCCAGCCTTGTTTTCTCGACTGCCAACATTCAATGCCCATCTGATGGGTCCTGTAAATTACATAGGACATGTAAAATGGAATGGAAACAAACCCGAGAGGCGCAACGACAAACACCGTGTAAACCCTAACGATTCATCGGAGACGAACCGATTCACTGGCAACGTTCGATGATTTCACTTTCAAAAGAGAAGGTTTGGCAGTGGTGGACGTTTCTTGCAACGCCACGATAATTTAAATAATTATTTAAGTAAATTAGTTCAGAATTTATTCGTTGATGTTGGAAATTATCGGTATAATTACTATGTTGGAATTATTTAATTGATGAGTCGTAGAATATTAATAGAAATAATATTTGAGTTATAAGAGAAATTATATGGGCTCAATTTATGTGTTGGTGTTAGTATTGGTGGAGGTGCAAACATTAGGCCCAGTAAGAGAAATAATATTATTTGATTAAGGGGAATTATAACATTATAATTGAGTGAAGTTAAAAAAAAAAAGAAGAGGATTAGGTTTTTCGTGTCAGTAGCATAACACAAGGATTTTGGGAGAAGAGAGGACGTGAAGGTTGTTGAGAGAAGAGGCATAAAGACCAAGCGGCAACGCTAAGTTTGGACATTTGACCAGAAACCGTTAGAGAGACCGCCAATCCAAGGTAAGGTTGGGGTTCCTGCTCTATAGACGGGGATATGATGAATTGTATGTGGGGTTTAGGGTATTAATATTATCTCTATGTTTAGGTATAATTTTGATGTTGTTATATTACTGTGTTGGATTTTCTGGAAATCGTATATGCAGATTATTGCTAAGTGTTTATTGCCTTATGGTGCTGTTTGTCATATTTGGGAGAACCGCATTAGTCGATCAATGAATATATTATGTATTGTGAACTCTTTGTGTTAGTAAATTTTCTGTGAATTGTGAAGTTTCGCGGTTGAGTAGTGAACAGGGACAGAGAGAATATAAATTGGAAGAAGAAGAGAAATAAGTGGGGCGGGGGTCCTAACTTAGGGAACGGGCGTCCCTTTAGATGGAAAGGTGGGACGGGGACCCACAAATCTTGGGTCGGGCGGCCTATTGCTAAGGGACGGGCTCCCTTGCTTCCAAGTCCTTTTGTGGGACGAGCATCCTGTAGTGGGGGCGAGGGTCCCAGTTTGAAATGTATTTCTTTGTAAAATTACTTAGTATAATTTTAAGTACCACACATAATTAACTAAGTGGAAATGAATAAAAAACCTGCATAGTTAAAATATTGACCACGGATAAGTTGAGACAAATTAAAATGAAGTGGCAGTTAAATGACTAATTTCAGTAGTATGGATTAGTATGAAATGAAATAGCAGATAGCAGTAAAATTGATGTAACAGGAATGTTCAAAATAAGATAGAAACAGAAACAATATTATTAATTGGTTTTGTAGTTCTGCATGTTTTCTGGAAGTATTAATATAGTTAGCAAACCGAAATAAATAGTGGACCAAAATAATAGGTTTTATAGTTCTGCATGCCCATGACGCTGAGCTTTGGGCGATTTACGAGGGTTTACGAATTGGTATTAGCATGGGTTTCAAGAAAATTATCATTGAATCAGATTCCAAGCAAATTATCAAAGATATTAATAGAGGTAGCAATGCTTCAACATGTGGTAATCTATTATGCAGGATCAGGATTTTACTTCGTGCAAATGTTGAGATCTCCTTTAATCATACATTTAGGGAGGCAAACAAGTGTGCTGATCATTTAGATAAGCATGGTATTCAACAAACGCCAACATTTAGTTAATATCAGGATTGTCCCTTGTTCATGAAGGATTTGTTTGATTTTGATATAACTGAAGGATAGAAAAACGCTAAGAAAGGGGGGGTTTGAATAAGTGTAGTCTAAAAACTTGAACGATAAAGATAAATTGCACAGTTATTTTTATCCTGGTTCGTTGTTAACTAAACTACTCCAGTCCACCCCCACGGAGTGATTTACCTCACCTGAGGATTTAATCCACTAATCGCAACAGATTACAATGGTTTTCCACTTAGTCCGCGACTAAGTCTTCTAGAGTATCCTGATCACAACCTGATCACTCCAGGAACAAATGCTTAGACACAAGCTAAGACTTTCTTAGAGTATCCTGACCACCACGTGATCACTCTAATTACAACTGCTTAGACACAAGCTAAGACTTCCTAGAGTATCCTGATCAACACTTGATCACTCTAGTTACTTACAAATTAATGTAATCAATTCTAAGAGTATTACAAATGCTTCTGAAAAGCTATAATCACAACAGTGATATTTCTCTTAACGTTTAAGCTTAATCTCACTAATATATTACAACAGCAATGTAGTGAGCTTTGATGAAGATGAAGTTTCTGAGCTTTGAATTTGAACAGCGTTTCAGCAAGTCTTTCAGAATAATTTCGTTCAGAATTGGTTGACCTTGCTTCTCATCAGAACTTCATATTTATAGGCGTTTGGGAAGATGACCGTTGGGCGCATTTAATGCTTTGCGTATTCCGTACAGCATTGCATTTAATGTTTCACGCTTTTGTCAACTACCTCGAGCCTTGTTCACGCTGTGTCTACTGACGTTGCCTTTAATAGCTTCCAACGTTCCTTTTGGCAGTCAGCGTAGCCTGCCACTTGTTCTTTCTTCTGATCTGATGTTTGTGAATATAATATTTGAATATCATCAGAGTCAAACAGCTTGGTGCATAGCATCTTCTTGTCTTCTGACCTTCAAGTGCTTCTGAGCGTGATACCATGAGAACTTCAGTGCTTCTGCTTCTGATCTCAAGTTCTTCTGATGCTTCCATAGACCCATGTTCTGATTCTGCCTTGACCATCTTCTGATGTCTTGCCAGACCATGTTCTGATGTTGCATGCTGAACCTTCTGAGACAAAGCTTTTGAGCGCTGATTTGTGCATACTCTTTATATATTTCCTGAAAGGGAAATTGCAATGTATTAGAGTACCACATTATCTCACACAAAATTCATATCCTTGTTATCATCAAAACTAAGAATATTGATCAGAACAAATCTTGTTCTAACAATCTCCCCCTTTTTGATGATGACAAAAACATATATAAATGATATGAATTTGCGATCAGAAAGAGCAGACGGCTAAAGACAAATTACACAGCTATAGCATAAGCATGTGAATATGTCTCCCCCTGAGATTAACAATCTCCCCCTGAGATGAATAATCTCCCCCTGAAATAAATACTCGAAGAACTTTAATAATAAAAGACTTCCCTGATTATTTCGGTAGAGACAATCACATAAACTTCTGTCTTCTGATAATTCATAGTTTCTGACTTCTGCTTCCATTGGACAGCTTCAGAACTTGAATTTTTTAGATCCCTAGAACACTCACAGCTTCTGATTCCTGCTTCCATTTAGGACAGCTTCAGAACTTGAATTTCTTTGATCTTCAGAACATTCACAGCTTCTGATTTCTGCTTCCATTTAGGACAGCTTCAGAACTTGAATTTCTTTGATCTTCAGAACATTCACAGCTTCTGATTCATGCTTCCATTTAGGACAGCTTCAGAACTTGAGTTTTCTGGATCTTTAGAACATTCACAGCTTCTGATCTCTGCTTCCCTCGGATAGCTTCAGAGCTTTGAATTTCTTCTTACATCACTTCATGCTAGATTGTATCAGAACATTGTTGAATGTACCAGAGCATCATCAGAGCATCTCTACATCCTGAAATGTTACAGAACAAAACTAAACGACAAAAATCAGCATAAATGAGTTAGAACATAAAATGTGTATCAGAACACAAAATATGTATCAGAGCCATATAAGACATATAGAATATATCAAATCCAATAGACAATGTATCAGAGCAAATAGACAATGATTTGGATCATATTCTATTATCAGAATTTCTGATCATTCTTCCTTCTTGCTTCTGATTCTGAAGCTTCCTAGCACTCAGCTTGCTTCAAGAATTCAAGAGCTATTTCTGATCATTCTTCCTTCTTGCTTCTGATTCTGAAGCTTCCTAGCACTCAGCTTGCTTCAAGAATTCAAGAGCTATTTCTGATCATTCTGTTGCTTCTTATGTTGATCTTGAATCTTTGATTCCTGCAACAACACAACTTAAAAACACAGAACTTTGCAAGTTCTGTTAGTAAATATGGAGCCTTTTTACTCGGTAACTGTTAATATTAATCAGATCATTTATCATATATTTCTCCCCCTTTTTGTCATAACATCAAAAAGCATAAAAGATTCAGATGTAAAGCAAGGGACAAAAAGAAAGAAACATAAATAACTTTTCATTGATTTCAACAAGAAGGATTACACAAGGTGTATGTAGAAAAACAGATGCAACAAGGAAAGAAAACTACAAAGACTTAAAGCCTAAGACTCTATCTTACGCAAAGACTGCGCAAACAACTCAAGAACCCTCTGGTCTTCAGTTTGTTCAGCCATGAAAGCTTGAAAACTCTTCGTGCCTGTCCAGACTAGAACCTCCACTGTAAGAGAGATCCAAGAGACCAAAGAGGAAGTGAGGGACAGTTCATAGACAGGGAGCTAATGTTGCAAACGGGCTCCAGTGACTCAAGAAGGTCTTCTTCCTTTGGATAAATGTTGATAACAGCATTGAAGAAGAGATCGGTCTTGAAAGAGACTTGGAGAGCCATCCCAAGATATGCTTCACATCCTGTAACTGATTAACCCTTCCATCCGTTCTCATTGAGTTGAAAGGATTCATGATGAATGCTAGGTTGAAGATGAATGAACTAGGGTTTATGCCAAAGAAAAACTTTTTTGGACAAGAGAGAGAAAGAAAGAGAAAGAGAGCCAAGACTTATTAAAAAAAATGCAACGAAATGAAGGAATAAATAGAGGGAAAAAGAAGAGGGAAACGTTTGAGGAATATAAAAAAGAAAAGAAGGACAATAAAAGAAATGATGAATGGCATTTAATGTAACATGACGTGAGGAGAGATAATAATGACAAAAGACGAGATTTGCACAGTTACCTAAGTAGACGTCCCCTCAACTGCACGCACGTTTGTCCAGAAATAGTGAACACGTGTTTACCATCTGGATAGCCAGTTACAGCTGTTTTGCTTTTAAAGAGATTCTGAATCAACTTAGACAATGAAACGTTAGTAATAACTGAATCACAATTTCTAATTGATTTCAATCAGAACTTCTTAAAAAAATCCAATTTCATTTCAGAAGATACTCATTCATAAGATCTTCTCATTCTGGGCATAAATCCATACTGATATTCTTCAGAATGAACTTAAACCTATCTTCAGCAAGGGGTTTTGTAAAGATATCAGCCCATTGATGGTCGATATCCACAAAGTTTAAAGATATAACACCCTTCTGAACATAGTCCCTTATGAAATGATGTTTAATCTCAATATGTTTAGCTTTTGAATGTAAAATAGGATTCTTAGATAAACATATAGCATAAGTATTATCACAGAAAATAGGAATGTTACTCTCATATATCTGATAATCTTCCAGCTGACTTCTCATCCAGAGCATTTGTGTGCTACAACCAGCAGCAGCAACATATTCTGCTTCCGTTGTTGAGAGGGCAATAGTAGCTTGCTTCTTGCTGTACCATGAGATCAGATGACTTCCAAGAAATTGACAACTTCCAGAAGTGCTCTTTCTTTCTATTCTATCTCCAGCATAGTCAGCATCACAGAATCCTACTAAGTTGTAATCTTTAGATCTTCTGTAAACTAAACCAACATTAGTAGTACCTTTCAGATACCTTAGAATTCTCTTAACCGCTGTTAAATGAGATTCTCTTGGATCTGATTGGATTCGAGCACACAAACAAACACTAAAGAGAATGTCATGTCTAGAAGCAGTTAGATATAGAAGAGATCCAATCATACCTCTGTACAACTTCTGATCTACCTTCTTACTTACCTCATCCTTACCCAGTACACAAGTTGGATGCATAGGAGTTTTGGCTTCATTGCTTTCAGAAAGATTAAACTTCTTCAGAAGTTCTTTCACATACTTCGTTTGATGAACATAGGTTCCATCGGAAGTTTGGTTGATTTGAATCCCAAGGAAATACTTGAGTTCTCCCATCATGCTCATTTCAAATTCAGCATGCATAGACTCAGCAAACTCCTTTCCAAGTGTAGCATTAGATGTTCCAAAGATAATATCATCAACATATATTTGACAAATTAAAATATCCTTTTTAAATGTTTTACAAAAGAGAGTAGTGTCCACTTTTCCTCTAGTGAAATCATTTTCCAGAAGGAAAGAACTCAAACGTTCATACCAAGCTCTGGGAGCTTGTTTCAATCCGTATAATGATTTCTTTAATTTGAAAACATGATTTGGAGACATGGAGTCTTCAAAACCAGGAGGTTGGTGAACATAAACTTCTTCATCTATATAACCATTTAAGAAGGCACTCTTGACATCCATCTAATAAAGAGTGATGTTGTGTTGAGTGGCAAAAGAAATTAATAGACGAATAGATTCTAACCTGGCCACTGGTGCAAAGGTTTCTGTATAATCAATCCCTTCTTGCTGACTATAACCCTGAGCAACCAGTCTGGCTTTGTTTCTTACCACTTCACCTTTCTCACTTAGCTTGTTTCTGAAAACCCACTTAGTACCGATGATGTTAAATCCTTTTGGTCTAGGAACCAAGTCCCATACATCATTCCTTGTAAACTGATTTAGTTCTTCTTGCATGGCAATTATCCAGTCTGGATCTTCTAGAGCTTGATCAACAGAAGTTGGCTCGATCAAAGAAACAAGACCTAATTGACATTCTGCATTGTTCTTAAGGAATGCCCTTGTTCTGATGGGATCATCTTTCTTTCCAAGGATCACATCTTCTGAATGAGCTGAGGCAAGTCTAGGTGATCTTCTGATAGTTGGTTCTTCAGAAATCCTAAGATTCTCTAAAGATGCAGCAACTTGATCTTCTGATCCATTGCTTCTGAGACTGCCAGCTTTTGCAGCTTTGCTTCTTGATTCTTCAACTTCTGATATATCAATATCAAAATCTGCAAAATTCTCAAACTGCTTTGGTTTTTCAAGACCAAGCTTATCATCAAACCTGATATTTATTGATTCTTCTACAATCAATGTTTCAGTATTGTATACTCTGTAGCCTTTAGAGCGTTCAGAATATCCAAGAAGGAAACACTTTTGTGCTTTTGAATCAAACTTACCAAGATGATCTTTAGTGTTTAGAATAAAACATACACATCCAAAAGGATGGAAATATGAAATGTTGGGCTTTCTGTTCTTCCACAATTCATAAGGAGTCTTATTTAGAATAGGTCTGATAGAGATTCTATTCTGAATATAACATTCAGTGTTAATTGCTTCTGCCCAGAAATGCTTAGCCATATTGGTTTCATTGATCATGGTTCTGGCCATTTCTTGTAGAGTCCTATTCTTTCGCTCTACAACTCCATTTTGCTGTGGAGTTCTGGGGAAGAGAAATCATGGGAAATACCATTTTCTTTGAAGAACTCCTCAAAGAATCTGTTCTCAAATTCGCCACCATGATCACTTCTGACCTTTATGATTTTACACTCTTTCTCAGATTGAATCTGAGTGCAGAATTCAAAGAACACTGAATGAGACTCATCCTTGTGTTTTAAGAACTTTACCCATGTCCAGCGGCTATAATCATCAATGATGACTAATCCATATTTCTTCCCTCTGACAGATGCTGTTTTGACTGGGCCAAACAGATCAATGTGTAAGAGTTCTAACGGCCTTGAGGAAGAAACAACATTCTTAGACTTGAATGCAGGTCTGGAGAACTTGCCCTTCTGACATGCTTCACAAAGAGCATCTGATTTGAATTTCAGATTGGGGAGTCCTCTGACCAGATTTAGTTTGTTAATCTGAGAAATCTTTCTCAAACTATCATGTCCTAATCTTCTGTGCCAGACCCATTGCTCTTCAGAAACAGACATAAGACAAGTCACCTTCTGATTCTTAAGATCCTGAAGATCTGTCTTATAAATGTTGTTCTTTCTCTTGCCTGTAAATAGGATTGAGCCATCCTTCTGACTTACAGCCTTGCAAGACTTTTGATTGAAGATTATATCATAACCATTGTCACTTAATTGACTTATGGACAATAAGTTATGCGTTAATCCTTCAATAAGAAGTACATTAGTTATGGAAGGAGAGTTACCAAGACTTATGGTTCCAGAGCCAATAATTTTGCCCTTCTGATCTCCTCCAAACTTGACTTCTCCACCTGGTTTAAGCACTAGGTCTTGGAATGTAGACCTTCTTCCCGTCATGTGTCGCGAGCACCCAGAGTCCAGGTACCATGACATTTTGCTTTCTGTCCTCTTTGCCGCCAAGGATATCTGCAACAGAAATTATCTTCTCCTTAGGTACCCACAATTTCTTGGGTCCTTTTTTGTTATTTCTCCTCAAGTTCTGATTGAACTTGGGTTTAGCAAAATATTTAACAGGAGGAACAGTATGATACTTCTTATTCTGAGTTCCATGATATTTCTTAGGTTGTGTCACATGCTTCTTGGTGTGTGTTATGTGAAAACTTTGTGCATGTGATGTGTGCTTAATATCATGGGAGTGGCCAAATTTAAATTGGTTATACAGAGGCTTGTATGATATTTTCATATCATCCACAGATTCAAGCTTGTATGGGATTTCACCCTCATAACCAATGCAAAATCTCTTGTTCCCAGACACAGCATATATCATAGAAGCTAGCTGACTTCTGCCAATACTTCTAGATAAGAACTTCCTGAAACTTAAATCATATTCTTTCAGAATATGATTCAGACTGGGAGTGGATTTTTCTGAATCATAAGGAGATCCAACATTATTGGATAATTTTAAAACTTTTTCTTTTAATTCAGAATTTTCCAACTCAAGCTTCTTAGTTTCAAATTCAAATTGCTTTTTCAGCTTTTTGTATTTGATACTAAGATGAGCTTTTAATTCAAGAAGCTCTGTTAGACTGGAAACTAACTCTTATCTAGATAGTTCAGAAAATACCTCTTCAGAATCTGATTCTGATGTAGATTCTGATCCATCATCTTCTGTCGCCATCAGCGCAAAGTTTGCCTGCTCTCCTTCAGAGTCTGATCCTGATTCTGATTCAGAATCATCCCATGTTGCCATAAGACCTTTCTTCTTATGAAACTTCTTCTTGGGATTCTCCTTCTGAAGTTTCGGACACTCATTCTTGTAATGTCCAGGCTCATTGCACTCATAGCAGACAGCCTTCTTCTTGTCAGATCTTCTGTCACCAGAAGATTCTCCTCGTTCAAATTTCTTTGAACTTCTGAAGCCTCTGAACTTCCTTTGCTTGCTCTTCCAGAGTTGGTTTACCCTTCTGGAGATCATGGACAGTTCATCTTCTTCTTCTTCAGATTCTGATTCTTCAGGATCTTCTTCTCTAGCCTGAAAAGCGTTAGTGCATTTTTTAATATTAGATTTTAATGCAATAGACTTACCTTTCTTCTGAGGCTCGTTTGCATCTAGCTCTATTTCATGGCTTCTCAGGGCACTGATAAGCTCTTCCAAAGAAACTTCATTCAGATTCTTTGCAATCTTGAATGCAGTCACCATTGGACCCCATCTTCTGGGTAAGCTTCTGATAATCTTCTTTACATGATCAGTCTTGGTGTAGCCTTTATCCAGAACTCTCAATCCAGCAGTCAGAGTTTGAAATCTTGAGAACATCTTCTCAATATCTTCATCATCCTCCATCTTGAAGGCTTCATATTTCTGGATTAGAGCAATAGCTTTAGTCTCCTTGACTTGAGCATTTCCCTCATGGGTCATTTTCAATGACTCATATATATCATAGGCAGTTTCCCTGTTAGATATCTTCTCATACTCAGCATGAGAGATAGCATTCAGCAAAACAGTCCTACATTTATGATGATTCTTGAAAAGCTTCTTCTGATCATCATCCATTTCTTGCCTCGTAAGCTTTACGCCACTAGCTTTCACTGGATGTTTGTAACCATCAATCAGAAGATCCCATAGTTCACCATCTAGACCAAGAAAGTAACTTTCCAGTTTATCTTTCCAGTATTCAAAGTTTTCACCATCAAATACTGGTGGTCTAGTATAACCATTGTTACCATTTCCATTGTACTGCTCAGTGGAGCCAGATGTAGATGTGTGTTCATCACCAGCCATCTTTTACTGAAGCGTTTTTCTCTTCCTGAATCTTTTCTAAACACGGTTAAGTGCTTGCACCTTAGAACCGGCGCTCTAATGCCAATTGAAGGATAGAAAAACACTTAGAAAGGGGGGGATTGAATAAGTGTAGTCTAAAAACTTGAACGATAAAGATAAATTGCACAAATATTTTTATCCTGGTTCATTGTTAACTAAACTACTCCAGTCCACCCCCACGGAGTGATTTACCTCACCTGAGGATTTAATCCACTAATCGCAACAGATTACAATGGTTTTCCACTTAGTCCGCGACTAAGTCTTCTAGAGTATCCTGATCACAACCTGATCACTCCAGGAACAAATGCTTAGACACAAGCTAAGACTTTCTTAGAGTATCCTGACCACCACGTGATCACTCTAATTACAACTGCTTAGACACAAGCTAAGACTTCCTAGAGTATCCTGATCAACACTTGATCACTCTAGTTACTTACAAATTAATGTAATCAATTCTAAGAGTATTACAAATGCTTCTGAAAAGCTATAATCACAACAGTGATATTTCTCTTAACGTTTAAGCTTAATCTCACTAATATATTACAACAGCAATGTAGTGAGCTTTGATGAAGATGAAGTTTCTGAGCTTTGAATTTGAACAGCGTTTCAGCAAGTCTTTCAGAATAATTTCGTTCAGAATTGGTTGACCTTGCTTCTCATCAGAACTTCATATTTATAGGCGTTTGCGAAGATGACCGTTGGGCGCATTTAATGCTTTGCGTATTCCGTACAGCATTGCATTTAATGTTTCACGCTTTTGTTAACTACCTCGAGCCTTGTTCACGCTGTGTCTACTGACGTTGCCTTTAATAGCTTCCAACATTCCTTTTGTCAGTCAGCGTAGCCTGCCACTTGTACTTTCTTCTGATCTGATGTTTGTGAATATAATATTTGAATATCATCAGAGTCAAACAGCTTGGTGCATAGCATCTTCTTGTCTTCTGACCTTGAAGTGCTTCTGAGCGTGATACCATGAGAACTTCAATGCTTCTGCTTCTGATCTCAAGTTCTTCTGATGCTTCCATAGACCCATGTTCTGATTCTGCCTTGACCATCTTCTGATGTCTTGCCAGACCATGTTCTGATGTTGCATGCTGAACCTTCTGAGGCAAAGCTTCTGAGCGCTGATTTGTGCATACTCTTTATACATTTCCTGAAAAGGAAATTGCAATGTATTAGAGTACCACATTATCTCACACAAAATTCATATCCTTGTTATCATCAAAACTAAGAATATTGATCAGAACAAATCTTGTTCTAACAATAACTGGGTTGTTCCATACCCGGTTGGTTCTATTTTAGTTTTCTTCTTTTGGGGATTTTTGCCCTTCATGTAACAAAAAAAGACATTTTCTAACTGAAAAATCAATTAGACGTTTAAGCTAATCGATTAAATCTTGCATAGTTAAGTCTAAAATCGTTTGGAACAATGTCTTACCAATAGATTATTTAGGGTGCCTAATCGAATAGAGGATTGATTTTGTCCCGTGGATTGCTTACAAATTTATACCATACATTGACCTATAAGAAGAGAGCTTGTCTATCACTTTTTCACATCCAGAAAATGAGTTTAAATTTTACTTTTTATTTCCCTTATATTTTCTCTAGATCTCTCATTTTTCTCACATATTTTAGCCATAGTTCTGCGAGAGTTGAGACTAAGTGAGAATAATTTTTCAGGTGAGGGAAATTTTTTTAATTTAGTAAGAGTGTATCATCTCTTGAGTAAATAATTCTTTCATAGGAAGTTGTTATTTTTATTGCGAGCTAAACCAGTTACTTGTTTGGTTTAGGGATTGTTTTAGAAAATCTCCGCGTGGTTCGTGAGTTTTGACTTGAAGAAAAATATCTCTTTTGGTTCGTGAAGATCATTCAATGAAAATATCCACAAAAGGTACTAGAGCTGAACCCAATTAGAAGCTCTATTTGTTCAAGACCAACCTGCGTAAAAGCTTAGTAGGTTTGGAATTAGCCCAATGAAAATATCATTTGGTTCGTGATCAACCTGCGTAAAATCCCAGTTCAGTTTGGAGGATGACCAACTTAAAACTTTGTCTTTGTTAGAGATCAGCCCATGGAAAATCTATGTTTGGTTTAAAGAGTAACCACTCCAAGGTATTATTCTCTCTTTGGTATAAGTTAGCCTGAAAACTCTCGTTCGTTGTATAACCAGTTTCGTCAGTAAATCCTTCTAAAAGCTCTTAAGTTTAGTGGATACTCTCAAAAATAATTCTCAGGGATATAAGTAGGTTATCTAGGTCGAACTTATATAATTTTCTGGTGTTATTTCTTCTCCCTTATCTCTTTACTTTCTAATAATTTTCTTTCCTTTGGTTTTTTGCTAAATAATTATTAAGTTGTTTTATAAACTTTCTCAAACTCTGATTTCTCAAATGATTTTGCTTTAAACCTTCACAATTCACTCCCCTCTTGTAGATGAAGTCACATGTCCAACAACATTTTTGTGTTGCTGTTACCTTAAAAATATTTTAGGGCATTTGAGTGATGCAGTTAAGGAAATGGTCCTATGAACTAAGGGATTATATTTTATAAAATGCAATTTATAAGGAGTTGAGATCGACAATAAGCTGAAAAAGTTATAAGGTAGCAAGGGAGGAGTCGACTTGGCAGAAAAGTAAGATGGTCGAAGTGTGTCTGTCGCCCACGTTGAGGATTGAGACTTGTAAAAACGTTCCAAATATATTTGTGTGTTGGGTGTCGGCGTCGAAGCAGACACTTGAGCGGGATAAATTTGAAATTTGACAGCACCAGAAGTTACGCAGGATTATTTCAAAAATGAGCGCTTAAGACATGGGGAGCAGTTACGTTGAGACGTGTCAAATGTTTAGCAGGTTTTAGGCTGTAGGCGGTTAGGTTGTAATCATTATAAATAAAGGATCCAACAAAGGATTTTGGGGTGATCATCTGTACTAAATCACTTGTAAAAATCTTCACATTCCAAGCGTAATGAAGCAGAGAGTTTCAAGGGTGCTAATGTACGTGAATCACCACTTTTATTTCGATGCAATTTCCTTTCTTTTCAATTATTCCTTTTGAATATTTTGTCTTAGTCTCTTTTACTTTTGAACAATTCTTCTAAGTCGTTATCCATGTCTTCGACACTAGTTCCATTTCCGTAATGGAATTCATCATAGATGCATTCGTTGTGTATCTCTTTTAAATTTTACACCTTTCTATCAGTCACGAGTCACCTTCAGGTAAATTATATTAATACCTTTTTTATGGAAAACCATACTTGTTCAACGCTTTGGAGAAAATCGTTTCTTAAAGAGTCTAGTTTTTCTTCGAATTGAACAAGTTATACTTAGTCACATTAGCACATGTCATAGGATCAACTAGTCGATCATGCAAGTGACCCTTAGTTTTTAGGGTTTGGGAGGACTAGCGGTTATTTACTGTAATACAGTGAACTGACTTTTTATCGAAATGTCGCGGTTAAGCATGAGTCGCCACCGACTTTTATTTTATCCAAATATCAGAAAGGCTAAAAGAACAGGAAAAACCTTTTAAATAAAAACTGAGTTCGGGGGGTAATTATACAAAGGGAAGGTGTAAGGCACCCTTTGCATCCATGGTTATCCATGGGCTCTTAATTGCTTTGCTATTTTGAAAGAAATGTAGAAGAAGAGAATACGGACTTTAGCTCGTAAATGAGCATAACCATATTGAAGGTTTATGAAAAAAAAGTGTAGAAAAAGATTTTTTTAGAGCAAGGCAATTAGGAGCAATTACCTTAATAATGTAGAAAAACAAGTCTTTTAGCCTTTCAGGGTGAAAGGGTATATCCATGCCATAAGAGGGCAGGAAGCCTTTCATTTGGAGGTTGAAGGTTCGTCGCAATATCGTTCTCCATAAGACTGTCCCATGCCATAGAGAGGCGGGTAGTCTAAGGGAAGTATCATAATAGCCTTTCGTTTTGGCAACCAGAGGATACCTCAGCCTTTCGAAGGCAACTTCCAAGGGACGAGATCATATTAGTGTATCGAAGGCAGCTGTGGACCTCCTTTTTTTTCGGGCCATACCTCTGAGCGGGAGAGATACGTGAACTGACTCTTTTTTATCGCTTATGCTTTCGCATTTTTGAAAATTCACAGAGTCGCCACCGACCTTTTATTTTATCCAATTAATGAAAGGTTTATAAAAGAAACAGAAAAAAGACCTTTAAGAAATTCTGGGTAAGGGGGTAGGTTATACAAAGGGAAGGTGTTAGCACCCTTTGTATCCATGGTTATCCATGGGCTCTTAAGTTTGCTTAGCTCACTTGTTTTTCGATTACTTTTCAATTTCTTTAGAATGCTCATATGTGGTTTTAAATACCTTTGTAAATTGAATTTGTAATGATCCTTGTGCGGATGTATACAAAAATGTTTGTTTATCTTTCGAAAGATGTTTTGAAAAGAACGTTAACTTTGTAATGATCCGTGTTTGGATGTATACAAAATATTGTCTTTTTGGAAAGTTTTGTTTTGAAAAACAAAAGTGTATGAGAATTTTGTTTGTTTTGATTTGAGCAAGCAAACTAGGAGGTCTACCCTGAGTTGTAAGGTCTTTATCCTTATTTCCTTTAAAAATCTATCCTTTCACCGGATATAAACAAAAGGTTCGATTTTGTACTCGAAACAGTAGAATTTTGACTTTGATTTTGAAAAGAATGTGAAGGGATTACCTTAAGAGGTGCAAGTGTGATTGTGATTGGATTCAGATATTTTATCTTTGAAGTTAGTGATCTAACGGTTCAATTTTATCTTTGACATACACGCAGTTTATATTTGCTGGAAATTAAAATGCGGAAATGTAAAGTGCGGAAAGTAAATCTACGCTATTACATCGATTGTGCAGGAAATGTAAACTAACCTATTTACATGAATTTGACATCCTATACATTTATCTAGGAATTTAAATTGCAAGAAAAATAAAAGGCATGTTTTTGGATTTTTTTATGATTGATTTTAATTATAATTAATGCATGATTAATTAAATTAAAATGAAGAAAAAGGATGAAAATAGATTTAAACCTAGAAATTAAGTTTAAAATATGTACAAAATTTTTGTCAATTAATTTTAAAACAAAACTAATTTTTTTTGGAATTTTTGAAATTGATTTGAAATTGATTAAGCTAATTAAAACATAATTATGCAAATAATTATACAAATAATTAAAACTTAGAGAGAAAATTATTCAAAATATGTACAAAATTAGTTTATAATATATAAATAATATTTTATATAAAGAACAATTTTTTTTATGATTTTTTGATTGGTTAGAATAATTAAAAAGCAAATATATAAATATATACTAATTAATTATGCAAAATATTGAAATTTTGAAGAAAAATAAAATATTTTTATTTCAGAAAATAATATATTATTTTAGAAGTCTAAAAATATTTTTTGTGTATTTTTTGGATTTTTAAAACTATTTTTAATTAATTTTGCAAAGAAAATTAAAATAAAATAGAAAATAAAAGGATACATGATCATGTGTGATTAATCTGAGAGTCCATGGTATGAGGATTCATTCTGAGGCGTTGGATGGTTCATTAAATGAGATCAGATGGTCCAGACATTGAGGCACGTGGTAATAGTTACACCTGCAAAGCACAGAATCAGAGACAAATTCAAAAAAAACACGCACGCGTCTGAACCAATGGGGGGAAGACACGTCTTCGTCTTCAACCTCCAGACAACACTTATAACAGCGCTTTTGTAAAAAAGCGCTATAATACATGATGCTTAAACCTGCAAAATAGCGAATAGGGTCAAACGTAAAAATAAATTTGGCGCGACCTATCCATTCAACTCGTCTGATCCATACGAACTCAATGGTACCACTTAGATCCTCTAATTTTGCCTATTTCAGAAAGCCCTAATTTTGAGATTATGAACCCTAGAATGGTAACTTCGTGTGTAAGCGTCTAAAACTCAATTAAAGTTCCAGAAATGATCTACACACCACACCAAGTTCAAATATATGTCTACATCATGCTAGATATGCTTGTGTTATGAGATACAAGTCAGTTTTAGTTTGGACAAATCGTGACCTGTAGTGTTTGATTCAATGAGTTTCAAAGCTTACAAATGATCTGGATAGGTTCAGTGAAGTTCAAGGAACGTGTTTGAGTGTTTATTTTGTATTGAAACTAACTTAAACTTAGAATTCGAATTTCAAAATTCTTTGAATATTTTAAGAGGTTACAAATGTATTACAAGCAAGAGTTTGATTCTGATTTCGTTCCCCCTTCATTGCTGAAGTATTGTAGCCTATATATAAGCATTGAAGTGCTTAGAATTGAAGCTAAGAAGCCTTTAGTTGCCTTTGTGGAATTCTTGATTTTTTTATATTAAAAACCTTTGAATTGTTGACCAAGTCTTCTTCTCTTCAATGCTCTTGCCTTGCTCTTCAATTCTCTACAGAAAATCAGAGATTCCTTGGGTGAGTCATGCTTAGATTGTAAGCTAACCATTATCCATTCATTTTTCCTTTTAATTTAATCTTAAAATAAGATAAAATTATGCCAAAAAATGGATAAAAATGGTATGGGCCTTGTCTTGGTCGTGGGAGGCCCATAATATGATGGAAATGATGCTTGAACCATGAAAACTTGGCCCCATTTGGAAAAAATACATTTTTGAGCAATGTTGGTTTCATGCATTTTCCCAAAATTTAGCCAACTTCAACAAGGTGTAAATCCCTCAATTTTTGTCATATGAAGGAGATCTTGCACGTTTTGGAAACCTCAAAGAGTTCTCTAACCAATGCCTTTGGTCTCATGTCAAAATGATTTTTGATGCTCCTTGTGTGTCCTTTTGAAAACAGTGTCTTTTTGTTGAATTTGAAAATGACTTGTAATGTCTTTGGTCATATTTTTCAAATGGTGAATGCAATGACCATGGTATCAATTGCATTTGAAAGATAATTTAATTTCCTTCAAAATGAGCTTTGGTTTGAATTTTTTGGATGAAGGATGAGAGAGTTATGATCAGTCAAAGTTGAGTTGACTTTTCAGGCAAAAACCCTAATTTTGAATCTTGGGGTTTTGTTGATTTTTGATCTTTCCTTGATGAATTATGATCATCCAATGATCAAATGATGAATCCTTTGACAAAATATGGACTTTGACAAAAAATTTCATTTTTGACTGTCTGTTGACTTTTTTGGTCAAACGGGTCGTCTGTTGACTGTTTGAGCTGCTGACGGTGCGTCTGAGTGAATTGAAGTTTGAAAATTTGTATGATGGTACTTTGAGATATATGGATGTGCATGAAATCCATTTGAGGTCTCAAAAACTTGTTTCTCCTGTAAAAACAAGAAAACCCTAGTCAGGGACTGTTTGTGTAGGAGACAGTTAAGCGTACCTGATTTTTGTGCAGTGTTGAGTCTCTGCTAATCGCGTGATATTCAGAAGACTTCTAGAACAAAAATCTTGGAATTTTGAATTGTGAAAGATTGATTTGATTGATGGTACAAAACACTGAGAATTGTACTGCCAGCAGTTTGGCTGTCAACTGACTGTTCAGGTATTGACGTAGCAGTTAGAGTGAAAAATCAACAGTCAAAGTTAATTTTCTTTTTTGTTGTTTTTGTTTTTGTTTTATGTGAAAAATGAAAGTTTATTTACATGACTTGATAGGAAAAAAAACATAGATATAATAAATAACTAATATTTACTGTATGCGGGCAAAATTACCGATAATAACCCTGAAAATCATTTAATGCACAGAAAAATGAATATTTGACTGGCAGAAAACACACAAAATATTATCTGAGTAATTAAGCAATATTATGACAAATAGTACAACATTTAATACTGACAGTACAAATATTACATACTATATTGAACAGTACGACGAGTAAACGGTACATTTAAGAAATAGGAAATACGGCAAATTTTAAAAATGACGATTGATAACCCATGCTACAAATAGTAACATGTAGATGATTGGGAGCATAAGCATCCCAGGTCCACAGTGTTCCGGGCTATGCAGACAGAAGAAAGACATGATCACCGTAGCAATGGTGATGACTATAAGAAAACACGTTTCCCACCGCTTCGCCATTTTGTCGGGAAAGAAGAAAGGATGGAATATGAAGTAAGAATTTGAGAGATGAATTAGAATTTGATGTGAGATTTTATGGAAAAATTAGAGGTATTTATAGAGTGGAAAGAAGGATAGAGACGTTGTGGAATGATGTGATTCCGTACAAAAAGAAGATTTGAGTGGAAATAAGATTTGAAAGAAAGTGTATGATAGTGTTGGGAAAAAGAGAGATGTAGAGAATAAAGTTAGGATTTGATTTTTGAAAAAGAGATTTGAAAATATTTTTGAAAATAATGGAATATAGTACAAAAATTAGTGGGAAACAAAGATAATAATGATCTACTTGTTACCAGTACAGTCTGAGTTTCCTGATTCTGCGCCTGCAAAAAGATTTAACTCTGTACCAGTTGTGTCACTACTATTTATCTGTAAATAAATAAATAGCATGTGTGAAGTAATAAACAGTATTTGGCGTTTGCGTAAGAATAAATTCAACTGCAAGCCAAATTACTGTATAAGAAAAATTCTAAAAACTAAGTATTTCATATGTCAGGATATTTGTTGAAATAAAAATCCATGATTATATGAGACTCTTAATTTTCAGATTGGAGTTTTCTTGAAAAAGATGCGGGCAAATTTTGGGGTATAACAGTTGCCCCTATTCAATCTTCTTAAACCTGAAGAGATTGTCTGGAATCTGAAGGTAGAAGATGATTGAATATTTAGATGCCCTGAAAATTTGCACTTACCTTGATCAGAAGAGATGTTGGAAGTTGCATTTGAATATCGTCTGCGAAACGTTGTTGGCAGAGTGAAACATTACCTGAAATGGGCTTTCAGATGCCACCTGGTAAATGTGTTGATGGTTTGTTCATCAGAATGAATCCATTGATTATATCTTGATGAAGGATTTGAAAGTCTTTGTGTTGACAGTTTCGGAACCGTCCAAGGTTACCGCTTTAAGTCTAGGAGGATGATTGCTACGGAACTTGTCCAAAGTTTTTCCGCTTTAGATTTTGATCATTGTGGAACCGTCTGAGGTATCAGCTTTAGATCTTTGATGTTAGATCGTTCTTGAACCGTCTGAGGTATCAACTTTAGATCTTCGATGTTAGATCGTTCTGGAACCGTCTGAGGTATCGACTTTAGATCTGCAATGTTAGATCGTTCTGGAACCGTCTGAGGTATCAACTTAGATCTTCAATGTCTGTTTTTGAGTTGGTAAGTGATCAGAATGAATCTTTGGCTTGATTATATCTGAGAGAACCGTTCATGGAATTCAGGTGAACACTGCATGTGATTGAGAACATCTTTGTTGAAGATATCCGTCTACCTGAAAAAATCAAGTTAGTGATATGCAATGTTTATGGTGCATGTAATGTGAGATATTCCCGGAGAAATATGCATGTGATGTTGTGTATGAATATGCGCATGATGCATGATGTATGATGTATGATGTATGAATGTGATGTGAAGCTTGTATTTGGGAAAATAAATTTCCGTCAGTCATCTGAATATGACTATATTGTGATTGTTAATGATCTTTTGTCTTGTTTGAGTACCCTCGGCTGGGGAAATTCTTTGAGAACCACGGTACTCTGTTGAAGGATCTTTGACTATCACTTGGGAATGAAAGGTAGCTGGAAGTTCTGATGCCCTTTCAAATGGGAATGAGGAAAATGCATAATCCTTCGATGCACTATCTGACCAAGTCCGGGTGCGGGGATCACACCTTCTGAAGATAGTAATCTGGAACAACCCTGCTGGGGTATAAGACTACTTTTGAAGAGAAAATCTTTTTGAGGAATTTGCTGAGAAATGTGTTTCTCTTGGGGATTTTCTTCTGATGGAATGATGTCCAGATAATTGGGACATTTCCTGAATGCTATTCCTGTTTTTCCTGGTAAACATCAATCGTATTCAAATGCACATGTTCATTCAAAATTATCATTGGGACGTTTACGTATTCAAAACAGAAAAAGTGAAAATAGTGATTTTTGAGCCTAAGCCGCATTGATTTTTTGAAAAAGAGCCATGATAGGTTGATTAGCACAGGGAGACAACAATCCTAGAAGTAGGAAACTGTCATAAAGTTTTGGAAAATATTTATAAAGATAAATAGCTATGTGAAAACAATCCAGTCAAGTTTCAACTCTGCTATTGCCAATCTGTCTTCGAGCATCTCATCCCTCACTTGTTGGAAGAAAGTGATTGGACTGATCGGTGTCTTTGAGGTGTTGAATCTTGATGGTGAGTAGGCAGCTGAACGGAACATAGTTGTATGCTTCATTCCCTAACTTTTGCCTAGGCTGCCCTTTCAGGTTTTCAGCCTACCGGGATAGTATTCGTTTAGTCTCTAATTTTTGCCTGGACCGCCCTTTCGGGTTTTCAATCCACCGAGACGCTCATTTTTTGCCTAAGTTGCCCTTTCAGGTTTTCAGCTTAGCGAGCTGTTTTTTTCTTTTTAAGCGAAGTACTTTTTGACTATGTCAGCATTCACAGGGTGTGGGAAATCCTCGCCATCCATGGTGGTAAGCAACATGGCGCCGCCGGAGAATATTTTCTTGATTATGAATGGTCCCTCGTAGGTGGGAGTCCATTTGCCTCTGGGATCACCTTGTGGTAAGATGATGCGTTTGACAACCAAGCCACCAGTTTGGTATGCTTGACTTTTGACTTTTTTGTTGAAGGCTTTAATCATACGCTTTTGGTATAGCTGACCATGACAAATAGCGGCGAGCCTTTTCTCATCAATCAAGTTTATCTGGTCCAACCGTGTTTGAATCCAATCGTCTTCGTCTAGATTGGCTTCTTTCATAATCCTTAGGGAAGGGATCCGAATTTCAATTGGAAGAACTGCCTCCATACCATAGACTAAGGAGAATGGAGTTGCCCCTGTTGAAGTACGCGCAGATGTGCGATAACCATGAAGAGCAAAAGGTAACATCTCATGCCAGTCTTTGTAGGTTACTGTCATTTTTTGTATGATTTTCTTGATGTTCTTGTTGGCAGCTTCCACCGCGCCGTTCATCTTTGGTCGATATGGAGAAGAATTATGATGTTTGATCTTGAACTGTGTGCAAAGTTCAGTAATCATTCTGTTGTTTAGATTTGTGCCATTGTCCGTGATAATCCGTTCAGGGATGCCGTACCGACAAATGAGATTGTATTTGATGAACCGGACCACCACATTCTTGGTAACAGAAGCAAACAAAGCTGTTTCTACCCACTTTGTGAAGTAGTCGATAGCGACCAGGATAAAGCGATGTCCGTTGGAGGCAGTAGGTTTGATTTCTCCAATCATATCAATACCCCACATTGCAAAAGGCCAAGGAGCCGTCAAGACATTTAACGGAACTGGAGGTACATGTACTTTGTCAGCGTATATCTGGCATTTGTGACATGTTCGGGAGTGATGATGGCAGTCTGTTTCCATGGTAGACCAGTAATAACCTGCTCTCAGGATCTTTTTAGCCATTGTATGTCCACTGGAATGAGTACCGAAGGCACCATTGTGTATTTCTTCCATGATCTGTTTTGCTTCCTTCTTGTTTACACAGCGAAGTAAAGTCGAGTCATGGTTGCGTTCGTATAAGGTTCCATTGCTTAGAAAGAATTTGGCAGCAAATCTCCTTAGAAACTTTCTGTCGTTAATGGATGCCCCTTCAGGGTACTCCTGAGCTTCGAGATATCTTTTTACTTCATGGAACCATGGTTTTTCTTCTATTCCCTCGGTATTGATCTCATTGCAATAGGATGGTTCATCTTGCCTGTAAATGGTGATCATTGGCGCCTCGTTGTCCCACCTGACTTTGAACATGGATGACATGGTAGCTAAAGCATCAGCTAGTTGATTTTCCTCGCGTGGGATGTGTTCGAAAGTGATTTCTTCGAAGTAAGGAATCAAACT